>NW_027139612.1:5025000-5132500 GCF_035084215.1 Heptranchias perlo | reverse complement strand
TGTGCAGAATGTAATATAAGATCTGTTCTGAGTCCCCCCCACTGTGTATTGTGCAGAATGTAATGTAAGATATGGACTGAGTCCACCCCACTGTGTATTGTACAGAATGTAATATAACATATGGACTGAGTCCAACCCACGTTGTATTGTGCAGAATGTAATAAAAGATATGGACTGAGACCACCCCACTGTGTAATGTGCAGAATGTAATAGAAGCTATGGACTGAGTCCATCCCACTGTGCAATGTGCAGAATTTAATATAAGATATGGACTGAGTCCACCCCACTGTGCAATGTCCAGAATGTAATATAAGATATGGACTGAGTCCAACCCACTGCGTAATGTGCAGAATGCAAGAAAAGATATGGACTGAGTCCAACCGACTGTGTAATGTACAGAATGTAATATAAGATATGGACTGAGTCCAACCCACTGTGTATTGTACAGAATGTAATATAAGATATGGACTGACTACACCCCACTGCGTAATGTGCAGAATGCAAGAAAAGATATGGACTGAGTCCAACCGACTGTGTAATGTACAGAATGTAATATAAGATATGGACTGAGTCCAACCCACTGTGTATTGCACAAAATGTAATATAAGATATGGACTGAGTCCACCCCACTGTGTAATTTACAGAATGTAATATAAGATATGGACTGAGTCCAACCCACTGTGTAATGTACAGAATGTAATATAAGATATGGACTGCGTCCACCCCACTGTGTATTGTCCAGAATGTAATATAAGAAAAGGACTGAGTCCAACCCACTGTGCATTGTACAGAATGTAATATAAGAACTGTTCTGAGTCCAACCAACTGTGTATTGTACAGAATGTAACATAAGATATGGACTGAGTCCAACCCACTGTGTATTGTACAGAATGTAATATAAGAACTGTTCTGAGTCCAACCCACTGTGTATTGTACAGAATGTAATATAAGATATGGGCTGAGTCTAACGCACTGTGTAATGTACAGAATGTAATATAAGATATGGACTGAGTCCAACCCACTGTATATTGTACAGAATGTAATAAAAGATATGGAATGAATCCACCCCACTGTGTTTTGTGCAGAATGTAATATAAGATATGGACTGGGTCCAACCCACGTTTTATTGTGCAGAATGTAATATAAGATATGGACTGAGTCCAACCCACTGTGTATTGTACAGAATGTAATATAAGATATGGACTGAGTCCACCCCACTGTGTATTGTACAGAATGTAATATAAGATGTGGACTGAGTCCAACCCACTGTGTATTGTACAGATTGTAATATAAGATCTGTTCTGAGTCCACCCCACTGTGTATTGTACAGAATGTAATATAATATATGGACTGAGTCCAACCCACTGTGTGTTGTACAGAATGTAATATAAGATATGGACTGAGTGCATCCCACTGTGTAATGTGCAGAATTTAATAGAAGTTATGGACTGAATCCACCCCACTGTGTAATGTCCAGAATGTAACATAAGATACGGACTGCGTCCAACCCAATGTGTATTGTACAGAATGTAATACAAGATATGGACTGACTCCAACCCAATGTGTAATGTGCAGAATGTAATATAAGATATGGACTGAGTCCAACCCAATGTGTAATGTACAGAATGTAATATAAGATCTGGACTGAGTCCAACCCACTGTGTATTGTGCAGAATGTAATATAAGATATGGGCTGAGTCCAACGCACTGTGTAATGTACAGAATGTAATATAAGATCTGGGCTGAGCCCAACCCACTGTGTATTGTACAGAATGTAATATAAGATTTGGGCTGAGTCCAACGCACTGTGTAATGTACAGAATGTAATATAAGATATGGACTGAGTCCAACCAACCTCGTATTGTGCAGAATGTAATATAAGATATGGACTGAGTTCAACTCACTGTTTATTGTGCAGAATGAATTATAACATATGGACTGAGTCCAACCCACTGGGTATTGCACAGAATGTAATACAAGATATGGACTGAGTGCACCCCACTGTGTATTGTACAGAATGTAATATACTATATGGACTGAGTCCAACCCACTGTGTAATGTACAGAATGTAATATAAGATATGGACTGAGTCCAACCACTGTTTATTGTACAGAATGTAATATACGATATGGACTGAGTCCAACCGACGTTGTATTGTGCAGAATGCAATAGAAGATATGGACTGAGTCCAACCCACTGTGTATTGCACAGAATGTAATATAAGATATGGACTGAGTCCAACCCACTGTGTATTGTACAGATTGTAATATAAGATATGGACTGAGTCCACCCCAATGAGTAATGTACAGAATGTAATATAAGATATGGACTGAGTCAACCCCACTGTGCATTGCACAGAATGTAATATAAGATCTGTTCTGAGTCCACCCCACTGTGTATTGAAAAGAATGTAATATAAGATATGGACTGAGTCCAACCTACTGTGTATTGTGCAGAATGTAATATAAGATCTGTTCTGAGTCCAACCCACTGTGTATTGTACAGAATGTAATGTAAGATATGGACTGATTCCACCCCACTGTGTATTGTATAGAATGTAATATAAAATATGAACTGAGTCCACCCCATTGTGTATTGTACAGAATGTAATATAAGATATGAACTGAGTCCAACCCACGTTGTTTTGTGCAGAATGTAATATAAGATATGGACTGAGTCCACCCCACTGTGTATTGTACAGAATGTAATAAAATATATGGACTGAGTCCAACCCACTGTGTGTTGTACAGAATGTAATATAAGATATGGAGTGAGTCCATCCCACTCTGTCATGTGCAGAATTTAAAAGAAGTTATGGACTGAATCCACCCCACTGTGTAATGTCCAGAATGCAATATAAGATACGGACTGAGTGCAACCCAATGTGTATTGTACAGAATGTAATACAAGATATGGACTGACTCCAACCCAATGTGTAATGTGCAGAATGTAATATAAGATATGGACTGAGTCCAACACTCGTTTTATTGTGCAGAATGTAATACAAGATCTGTTCTGAGTCCACCCCACTGTGTATTGTACAGAATGCAATATAAGATATGGACTGAGTCCAACCCACTATGTTTTGCACAGAATGTAATATAAGATATGGACTGAGTCCAACCCACGTTGTATTGTGCAGAATGTAAAATAAGATATGGACTGAGTCCACCCCACTGTGTATTGTACAGAATGTAATATAAGATATGGACTGAGTCCAACCCACTATGTTTTGTACAGAATGTAATATAAGATATGGACTGAGTCCAACCCACGTTGTATTGTGCAGAATGTAAAATAAGATCTGGACTGAGTCCAACCCACTGTGTTTTGTACAGAATGTAATATAAGATATGGACTGAGTCCAACCCACGTTGCATTGTGCTAATGTAAAATAAGATATGGACTGAGACAAACCACTGTGTATTGTACAGAATGTAACATAAGATACGGACTGATTCCAACCCACTGTGTATTGTACAGAATGTAATATAATATATGGACTGAGTCCACCTCAACTTGTATTATACAGAATGTAATATAAGATATGGACTGAGTCCACCCCACTGTGTATTGTACAGAATGTAACATAAAATATGGACTGAGTCCACCCCATTGTGTATTGTACAGAATGTAATATAAGATATGAATTGAGTCCACCCCACTGTGTATTGTACAGACTGTAATATTAGATATGGACTGAGTCCACCCCACTCTTTATTGTACAGAATGAATATGAGATATGGACTGAGTCCAACCCACTGTGTAATGTACAGGATGTAATATAAGATATGGACTGAGTCCAACCAACCTCGAATTGTTCAGAATGTAATATAAGATATGGACTGAGTCTACCCCACTGTGTATTGGAGAGAATGTAATATACCATATGGACTGAGTCCAACTCACTGTTTATTGTGCAGAATGAATTATAAGATATGGACTGTGTCGAACCCACTGTGTATTGTACAGAACGTAATGTAAGATATGGACTCAGTCCAACCCACTGTGTATTGTACAGAATGTAATAAAATATATGGACTGAATCCACCCCACTGTGTTTTGTGCAGAATTTAATATAAGATATGGACTGGGTCCACCCTACTGTGTAATGTACAGAATGTAATATAAGATCTGTACTGAGTCCACCCCACTGTGTATTGTACAGAATGTAATATAAGATATGGACTGAGTCCAACCCACTGTGTATTGTACAGAATGTAATATAAGATATGGACTGAGTCTACCCCACTGTGTATTGGAGAGAATGTAATATACTATATGGACTGAGTCCAACTCACTGTTTATTGTGCAGAATGAATTATAAGATATGGACTGTGTCCAACCCACTGTGTATTGCACAGAATGAAATGTAAGATATGGACTGAGTCGAATCCACTGTGTATTGTACAGAACGTAATTATAAGATATGGACTGTGTCCAACAAACCTTGTATTGTACAGAATGCAATATCAGATTTGGATTGAGTCCAACCCACTGTGTATTGTACAGAACGTAATGTAAGATATGGACTGAGTCCAACCCACTGTGTATTGTACAGAATGTAATAAAAGATATGGACTGAATCCACCCCACTGTGTTTTCTGCAGAATTTAATATAAGATATGGACTGGGTCCACCCTACTGTGTAATGTACAGAATGTAATGTAAGATCTGTACTGAGTCCACCCCACTGTGTGTTGTACAGAATGTAATATAAGATATGGACTGAGTCCAACCCACTGTGTTTTGTACAGAATGTAATATAAGATATGGACTGAGTCCAACCCACGTTGTATTGTGCAGAATGTAAAATAAGATATGGACTGAGTCCAACCCACTGTGTTTTGTACAGAATGTAATATAAGATATGGACTGAGTCCAACCCACTGTGTAATGTACAGTATGTAATATAAGATATGGACTGCGTCCACCCCACTGTGTATTGTACAGAATGTAATATAAGAAAAGACTGAGTCCACCCCACTGTGCAATGTACCGAATGTAATATAAGATCTGTTCTGAGTCCAGCCCACAGTGTATTGTACATAATTTAATACAAGATATGGACTGAGTCCACCCCACTGTGTATTGTACAGAATGTAATATAAGACGTGGACGGAGTCCGCCCCATTGTGTATTGTACAGAATGTAATGTAAGATATGGACTGAGTCCAACCCACTGTGCATTGTACAGAATGTAATATAAGAACTGTTCTGAGTCCAACCCACTGTGTATTGTACAGAATGTAATATAAGATATGGACTGAGTCCAACCCACTTTGTATTGTGCAGAATGTAATATAAGATATTGACTGAGTCCAACCCACTGTGTATTGTGGAGAATGTTATATAAGATATGGAGTGAGTCCAACCCAATGTGCATTGTACAGAATGTAATATAAGATATGGACTGAGTCCAACCCACGTTTTATTGTGCAGAATGTAATACAAGATATGGACTGAGTCCAACCCACTGTGTATTGTACAGAATGTAATATAAGATATGGACTGATTCCAACCCACTGTGTATTGTACAGAATGTAATATAATATATGGACTGAGTCCACCTCAACTTGTATTATACAGCATGTAATATAAGATCTGGACTGAGTCCAACCCACTGTGTAATGTACATAATGTAAAATAAGATATGGACTGAGTCCAACCAACCTAGTATTGTGCAGAATGTAATATAAGATATGGACTGAGTCCAACCCACTGTGTATTGTACAGAATGTAATATAAGATATGGACTGAGTCCAACTCACTGTTTATTGTGCAGAATGAATTATAAGATACGGACTGAGTCCAACCCATTGTATATTGCAACGAATGTAATATATGATATGGACTGAGTCCACCTCACTGTGTATTGTACAGAATGTAATATACTATATGGACTGAGTCCAACCCACTGTGTAACGTACAGAATGTAACATAAGATATGGACTGAGTCCAACCAACCTTGTATTGTACAGAATGTAATATAAGATATGGACTGAGTCCAACCCTCTGTGTATTGTGCAGAATGTAATAAAAGATATGGACTGTGTCCAACAAACCTTGTATTGTACAGAATGCAATATCAGATTTGGATTGAGTCCAACCCACTGTGTAATGTACAGAATGTAATATAAGATATGGACTGAGTCCACCCCACTGTGTATTGTACAGAATGTAAAAAAGATATGGACTGAGTCCAACCACTGTTTATTGTACAGAATGTAATATACGATATGGACTGAGTCCAACCGACATTGTATTGTGCAGAATGCAATAGAAGATATGGACTGAGTCCAACCCACTGTGTATTGCACAGAATGGAATATAAGATATGGACTGAGTCCAACCCACTGTGTATTGTACAGATTGTAATATAAGATATGCACTGAGTCCAACTCACTGTTTATTGTGCAGAATGAATTATAAGATACGGACTGAGTCCAACCCATTGTGTATTGCAACGAATGTAATATAAGATATGGACTGAGTCCACCTCACTGTGTATTGTACAGAATGTAATATACTATATGGACTGAGTCCAACCCACTGTGTAACGTACAGAATGTAACATAAGATATGGACTGAGTCCAACCAACCTTGTATTGTACAGAATGTAATATAAGATATGGACTGAGTCCAACCCTCTGTGTATTGTGCAGAATGTAATAAAAGATATGGACTGTGTCCAACAAACCTTGTATTGTACAGAATGCAATATCAGATTGGGATTGAGTCCAACCCACTGTGTAATGTACAGAATGTAATATAAGATATGGACTGAGTCCACCCCACTGTGTATTGTACAGAATGTAAAAAAGATATGGACTGAGTCCAACCACTGTTTATTGTACAGAATGTAATATACGATATGGACTGAGTCCAACCGACGTTGTATTGTGCAGAATGCAATAGAAGATATGGACTGAGTCCAACCCACTGTGTATTGCACAGAATGTAATATAAGATATGGACTGAGTCCAACCCACTGTGTATTGTACAGATTGTAATATAAGATATGGACTGAGTCCAACCTACTGTGTATTGTACAGAATGTAATATAAGATCTGTTCTGATTCCAACCCACTGTGTATTGTACAGAATGCAATATAAGATATGGACTGAGTCCACCCCACTGTGTATTGTACAGAATGTAATATAAAATATGAACTGAGTCCACCCCATTGTGTATTGTACAGAATGTAATATAAGATATGAACTGAGTCCAACCCACGTTGCATTGTGCAGAATGTAATATAAGATCTGTTCTGAGTCCAACCCACTGTGTATTGTACAGAATGTAAAATAAGATATGGACTGAGTCCAACCCACTGTGTTTTGTACAGAATGTAATATAAGATATGGACTGAGTCCAACCCACTGTGTATTGTACAGAATGTAATGTAAGATATGGACTGAGTCCAACCCACTGTGTATTGTGCAGAATGTAATATAAGATTTGGACTGAGTCCAACCGACGATGCATTGTGCAGAATGAAATATAAGATATGGATTGAGTCCACCCCACTGTGTATTGTGCAGACTGTAATATAAGATATGGACTGATTCCAACCCACTGTGTATTGTACAGAATGTAAAAAAGATATGGACTGAGTCCAACCACTGTGTATTGTACAGAATGTAATATACGATATGGACTGAGTCCAACCGACGGTGTATTGTGCAGAATGCAATAGAAGATATGGACTGAGTCCACCCCACTGAGTAATGTACAGAATGTAATATAAGATATGGACTGAGTCCAACCCACTATGTTTTGTACAGAATGTAATATAAGATATGGACTGAGTCCAACCCACGTTGTATTGTGCAGAATGTAAAATAAGATCTGGACTGAGTCCAACCCACTGTGTTTTGTACAGAATGTAATATAAGATATGGACTGAGTCCAACCCACGTTGCATTGTGCTAATGTAAAATAAGATATGGACTGAGACAAACCACTGTGTATTGTACAGAATGTAACATAAGATACGGACTGATTCCAACCCACTGTGTATTGTACAGAATGTAATATAATATATGGACTGAGTCCACCTCAACTTGTATTATACAGAATGTAATATAAGATATGGACTGAGTCCACCCCACTGTGTATTGTACAGAATGTAACATAAAATATGGACTGAGTCCACCCCATTGTGTATTGTACAGAATGTAATATAAGATATGAATTGAGTCCACCCCACTGTGTATTGTACAGACTGTAATATTAGATATGGACTGAGTCCACCCCACTCTTTATTGTACAGAATGAATATGAGATATGGACTGAGTCCAACCCACTGTGTAATGTACAGGATGTAATATAAGATATGGACTGAGTCCAACCAACCTCGAATTGTTCAGAATGTAATATAAGATATGGACTGAGTCTACCCCACTGTGTATTGGAGAGAATGTAATATACCATATGGACTGAGTCCAACTCACTGTTTATTGTGCAGAATGAATTATAAGATATGGACTGTGTCGAACCCACTGTGTATTGTACAGAACGTAATGTAAGATATGGACTCAGTCCAACCCACTGTGTATTGTACAGAATGTAATAAAATATATGGACTGAATCCACCCCACTGTGTTTTGTGCAGAATTTAATATAAGATATGGACTGGGTCCACCCTACTGTGTAATGTACAGAATGTAATATAAGATCTGTACTGAGTCCACCCCACTGTGTATTGTACAGAATGTAATATAAGATATGGACTGAGTCCAACCCACTGTGTATTGTACAGAATGTAATATAAGATATGGACTGAGTCTACCCCACTGTGTATTGGAGAGAATGTAATATACTATATGGACTGAGTCCAACTCACTGTTTATTGTGCAGAATGAATTATAAGATATGGACTGTGTCCAACCCACTGTGTATTGCACAGAATGAAATGTAAGATATGGACTGAGTCGAATCCACTGTGTATTGTACAGAACGTAATTATAAGATATGGACTGTGTCCAACAAACCTTGTATTGTACAGAATGCAATATCAGATTTGGATTGAGTCCAACCCACTGTGTATTGTACAGAACGTAATGTAAGATATGGACTGAGTCCAACCCACTGTGTATTGTACAGAATGTAATAAAAGATATGGACTGAATCCACCCCACTGTGTTTTCTGCAGAATTTAATATAAGATATGGACTGGGTCCACCCTACTGTGTAATGTACAGAATGTAATGTAAGATCTGTACTGAGTCCACCCCACTGTGTGTTGTACAGAATGTAATATAAGATATGGACTGAGTCCAACCCACTGTGTTTTGTACAGAATGTAATATAAGATATGGACTGAGTCCAACCCACGTTGTATTGTGCAGAATGTAAAATAAGATATGGACTGAGTCCAACCCACTGTGTTTTGTACAGAATGTAATATAAGATATGGACTGAGTCCAACCCACTGTGTAATGTACAGTATGTAATATAAGATATGGACTGCGTCCACCCCACTGTGTATTGTACAGAATGTAATATAAGAAAAGACTGAGTCCACCCCACTGTGCAATGTACCGAATGTAATATAAGATCTGTTCTGAGTCCAGCCCACAGTGTATTGTACATAATTTAATACAAGATATGGACTGAGTCCACCCCACTGTGTATTGTACAGAATGTAATATAAGACGTGGACGGAGTCCGCCCCATTGTGTATTGTACAGAATGTAATGTAAGATATGGACTGAGTCCAACCCACTGTGCATTGTACAGAATGTAATATAAGAACTGTTCTGAGTCCAACCCACTGTGTATTGTACAGAATGTAATATAAGATATGGACTGAGTCCAACCCACTTTGTATTGTGCAGAATGTAATATAAGATATTGACTGAGTCCAACCCACTGTGTATTGTGGAGAATGTTATATAAGATATGGAGTGAGTCCAACCCAATGTGCATTGTACAGAATGTAATATAAGATATGGACTGAGTCCAACCCACGTTTTATTGTGCAGAATGTAATACAAGATATGGACTGAGTCCAACCCACTGTGTATTGTACAGAATGTAATATAAGATATGGACTGATTCCAACCCACTGTGTATTGTACAGAATGTAATATAATATATGGACTGAGTCCACCTCAACTTGTATTATACAGCATGTAATATAAGATCTGGACTGAGTCCAACCCACTGTGTAATGTACATAATGTAAAATAAGATATGGACTGAGTCCAACCAACCTAGTATTGTGCAGAATGTAATATAAGATATGGACTGAGTCCAACCCACTGTGTATTGTACAGAATGTAATATAAGATATGGACTGAGTCCAACTCACTGTTTATTGTGCAGAATGAATTATAAGATACGGACTGAGTCCAACCCATTGTATATTGCAACGAATGTAATATATGATATGGACTGAGTCCACCTCACTGTGTATTGTACAGAATGTAATATACTATATGGACTGAGTCCAACCCACTGTGTAACGTACAGAATGTAACATAAGATATGGACTGAGTCCAACCAACCTTGTATTGTACAGAATGTAATATAAGATATGGACTGAGTCCAACCCTCTGTGTATTGTGCAGAATGTAATAAAAGATATGGACTGTGTCCAACAAACCTTGTATTGTACAGAATGCAATATCAGATTTGGATTGAGTCCAACCCACTGTGTAATGTACAGAATGTAATATAAGATATGGACTGAGTCCACCCCACTGTGTATTGTACAGAATGTAAAAAAGATATGGACTGAGTCCAACCACTGTTTATTGTACAGAATGTAATATACGATATGGACTGAGTCCAACCGACATTGTATTGTGCAGAATGCAATAGAAGATATGGACTGAGTCCAACCCACTGTGTATTGCACAGAATGGAATATAAGATATGGACTGAGTCCAACCCACTGTGTATTGTACAGATTGTAATATAAGATATGCACTGAGTCCAACTCACTGTTTATTGTGCAGAATGAATTATAAGATACGGACTGAGTCCAACCCATTGTGTATTGCAACGAATGTAATATAAGATATGGACTGAGTCCACCTCACTGTGTATTGTACAGAATGTAATATACTATATGGACTGAGTCCAACCCACTGTGTAACGTACAGAATGTAACATAAGATATGGACTGAGTCCAACCAACCTTGTATTGTACAGAATGTAATATAAGATATGGACTGAGTCCAACCCTCTGTGTATTGTGCAGAATGTAATAAAAGATATGGACTGTGTCCAACAAACCTTGTATTGTACAGAATGCAATATCAGATTGGGATTGAGTCCAACCCACTGTGTAATGTACAGAATGTAATATAAGATATGGACTGAGTCCACCCCACTGTGTATTGTACAGAATGTAAAAAAGATATGGACTGAGTCCAACCACTGTTTATTGTACAGAATGTAATATACGATATGGACTGAGTCCAACCGACGTTGTATTGTGCAGAATGCAATAGAAGATATGGACTGAGTCCAACCCACTGTGTATTGCACAGAATGTAATATAAGATATGGACTGAGTCCAACCCACTGTGTATTGTACAGATTGTAATATAAGATATGGACTGAGTCCAACCTACTGTGTATTGTACAGAATGTAATATAAGATCTGTTCTGATTCCAACCCACTGTGTATTGTACAGAATGCAATATAAGATATGGACTGAGTCCACCCCACTGTGTATTGTACAGAATGTAATATAAAATATGAACTGAGTCCACCCCATTGTGTATTGTACAGAATGTAATATAAGATATGAACTGAGTCCAACCCACGTTGCATTGTGCAGAATGTAATATAAGATCTGTTCTGAGTCCAACCCACTGTGTATTGTACAGAATGTAAAATAAGATATGGACTGAGTCCAACCCACTGTGTTTTGTACAGAATGTAATATAAGATATGGACTGAGTCCAACCCACTGTGTATTGTACAGAATGTAATGTAAGATATGGACTGAGTCCAACCCACTGTGTATTGTGCAGAATGTAATATAAGATTTGGACTGAGTCCAACCGACGATGCATTGTGCAGAATGAAATATAAGATATGGATTGAGTCCACCCCACTGTGTATTGTGCAGACTGTAATATAAGATATGGACTGATTCCAACCCACTGTGTATTGTACAGAATGTAAAAAAGATATGGACTGAGTCCAACCACTGTGTATTGTACAGAATGTAATATACGATATGGACTGAGTCCAACCGACGGTGTATTGTGCAGAATGCAATAGAAGATATGGACTGAGTCCACCCCACTGAGTAATGTACAGAATGTAATATAAGATATGGACTGATTCCAACCCACTGTGTATTGTACATAATGTAATATAATATATGGACTGAGTCCACCTCAACTTGTATTATACAGAATGTAATATAAGATATGGACTGAGTCCAGCCCACTGTGTATTGTACAGAATGTAATATAAGATATGGATTGAGTCCACCCCACTGTGTATTGTACAGACTGTAATATAAGATATGGACTGAGTCCACCCCACTGTGTATTGTACACAATGAATATAAGATATGGACTGAGTCCAACCCACTGTGTAATGTACAGAATGTAATATAAGATATGGACTGAGTCCAACCAACCTAGAATTGTTCAGAATGTAATATAAGATATGGACTGAGTCCAACCCACTGTGTATTGCACAGAATGAAATATAAGATATGGACTGAGTCCACCCCACTGTGTATTGGAGAGAATGTAATATACTATATGGACTGAGTAATGTACAGAATGTAATATAAGATATGGACTGAGTCCAACCAACCTTGTATTGTACAGAATGTAATATAAGATATGGACTGAGTCTAACCCTCTGTGCATTGTGCAGAATGTAATATAAGATATGGACTGAGTCCATCACACCTTGTGTTGTGCAGAATGTAATATAAGATTTGGACTGAATCCAACCCACTGTGAAATGTACAGAATGTAATATAAGATATGGACTGAGTCCAACCAACCTTGTATTGTACAGAATGTAATATAAGATATGGACTGAGTCCACCCCACTTTGTATTGTACAGAATGTAATCTAAGATATGGACTGAGTCGACCCCACTGTGTATTGTACAGAATGTAATATACTTTATGGACTGAGTCCAACCGACGATGCATTGTGCAGAATGCAATGTAAGATATGGAGTGAGTCCAACCCACTTTGTATTGTGCAGAATGTAATATAAGATATTGACTGAGTCCAACCCACTGTGTATTGTGGAGAATGTAATATAAGATATGGAATGAGTCCAACCCAATGTGCATTGTACAGAATGTAATATAAGATATGGACTGAGTCCAACCCACGTTTTATTGTGCAGAATGTAATACAAGATATGGACTGAGTCCAACCCACTGTGTATTGTACAGAATGTAATATAAGATATGGACTGATTCCAACCCACTGTGTATTGTACAGAATGTAATATAATATATGGACTGAGTCCACCTCAACTTGTGTTATACAGCATGTAATATAAGATCTGGACTGAGTCCAACCCACTGTGTAATGTACAGAATGTAATATAAGATATGGACTGAGTCCAACCAACCTCGTGTTGTGCAGAATGTAATATAAGATATGGACTGAGTCCAACACACTGTGTATTGTACAGAATGTAATATAAGATATGGACTGAGTCCAACTCACTGTTATTGTGCAGAATGAATTATAATATACGGACTGAGTCCAACCCACTGTGTATTGCAAAGAATGTAATATAAGATATGGAATGAGTCCAACCCAATGTGCATTGTACAGAATGTAATATAAGATATGGACTGAGTCCAACCCACGTTTTATTGTGCAGAATGTAATATAAGATATGGACTGAGTCCAACACACCTTGTATTGTGCAGAATGCAATATAAGATTTGGACTGAATCCAACCCACTGTGAAATGTACAGAATGTAATATAAGATATGGACTGAGTCCAACCCACTTTGTATTGTGCAGAATGTAATATAAGATATTGACTGAGTCCAACCCACTGTGTATTGTGGAGAATGTAATATAAGATATGGAATGAGTCCAACCCAATGTGCATTGTACAGAATGTAATATAAGATATGGACTGAGTCCAACCCACGTTTTATTGTGCAGAATGTA
Source organism: Heptranchias perlo (assembly GCF_035084215.1). NCBI lineage: Eukaryota > Metazoa > Chordata > Chondrichthyes > Hexanchiformes > Hexanchidae > Heptranchias > Heptranchias perlo. The sequence goes on along the minus strand of NW_027139612.1, from coordinate 5,118,361 downwards.
ATACAATATATGGACTGAGTCCAACCCACTGTGTATTGTACAGAATGTAATATAAGATATGGACTGATTCCAACCCACTGTGTATTGTACAGAATGTAATATAATATATGGACTGAGTCCACCTCAACTTGTATGATACAGCATGTAATATAAGATCTGGACTGAGTCCAACCCACTGTGTAATGTACAGAATGTAATATAAGATATGGACTGAGTCCAACCAACATAGTGTTGTGCAGAATGTAATATAAGATATGGACTGAGTCCAACCCACAGTGTATTGTACAGAATGTAATATAAGATATGGACTGAGTCCAACTCACTGTTTATTGTGCAGAATGAATTATAAGATACGGACTGAGTCCAACCCACTGTGTATTGCAAAGAATGTAATATAAGTTATGGACTGAGTCCACCCCACTGTGTATTGTACAGAATGTAATATACTATATGGACTGAGTCCAACCCACTGTGTAACGTACAGAATGTAATATAAGATATGGACTGAGTCCAACCCACTGTGTAATGTACAGAATGTAATATAAGATATGGACTGAGTCCACCCCACTGTGTATTGTACAGAATGTAAAAAAGATATGGACTGAGTCCAACCACTGTTTATTGTACAGAATGTAATATACGATATGGACTGAGTCCAACCGACGTTGTATTGTGCAGAATGCAATAGAAGATATGGACTGAGTCCAACCCACTGTGTATTGCACAGAATGGAATATAAGATATGGACTGACTCCAACCCACTGTGTATTGTACAGATTGTAATATAAGATATGGACTGAGTCCACCCCAATGAGTAATGTACAGAATGTAATATAAGATATGGACTGAGTCAACCCCACTGTGCATTGCACAGAATGTAATATAAGATCTTTTCTGAGTCCACCCCACTGTGTGTTGAAAAGAATGTAATATAAGATATGGACTGAGTCCAACCTACTGTGTATTGTACAGAATGTAATATAAGATCTGTTCTGATTCCAACCCACTGTGTATTGTGCAGAATGCAATATAACATATGGACTGAGTCCACCCCACTGTGTATTGTACAGAATGTAATATAAAATATGAACTGAGTCCACCCCATTGTGTATTGTACAGAATGTAATATAAGATATGAACTGAGTCCAACCCACGTTGCATTGTGCAGAATGTAATATAAGATCTGTTCTGAGTCCAACCCACTGTGTATTGTACAGAATGTAAAATAAGATATGGACTGAGTCCAACCCACTGTGTTTTGTACAGAATGTAATATAAGATATGGACTGAGTCCAACCCACTGTGTATTGTACAGAATGTAATATAAGATATGGACTGAGTCCAACCCACTGTGTATTGTGCAGAATGTAATATAAGATTTGGACTGAGTCCAACCGATGATGCATTGTGCAGAATGCAATATAAGATATGGATTGAGTCCACCCCACTGTGTATTGTACAGACTGTAATATAAGATATGGACTGATTCCAACCTACTGTGTATTGGAGAGAATGTAATATACTAAATGGACTGAGTCCAACCCACTGTGTAATGTACAGAATGTAATATAAGATATGGACTGAGTCCAACCAACCTTGTATTGTACAGAATGTAATATAAGATATGGACTGAGTCTAACCCTCTGTGTATTGTGCAGAATGTAATATAAGATATGGACTGAGTCCAACACACCTTGTATTGTGCAGAATGTAATATAAGATTTGGACTGAATCCAACCCACTGTGAAATGTACAGAATGTAATATAAGATATGGACTGAGTCCAACCAACCTTGTATTGTGCAGAATGTAATATAAGATATGGACTGAGTCCACCCCACTGTGTATTGTACAGAATGTAATATAAGATATGGACTGAGTCGACCCCACTGTGTATTGTACAGAATGTAATATACTTTATGGACTGAGTCCAACCGACGATGCATTGTGCAGAATGCAATATAAGATATGGACTGAGTCCAACCCACTTTGTATTGTGCAGAATGTAATATAAGATATTGACTGAGTCCAACCCACTGTGTATTGTGGAGAATGTAATATAAGATATGGAATGAGTCCAACCCAATGTGCATTGTACAGAATGTAATATAAGATATGGACTGAGTCCAACCCACGTTTTATTGTGCAGAATGTAATACAATATATGGACTGAGTCCAACCCACTGTGTATTGTACAGAATGTAATATAAGATATGGACTGATTCCAACCCACTGTGTATTGTACAGAATGTAATATAATATATGGACTGAGTCCACCTCAACTTGTATTATACAGCATGTAATATAAAATCTGGACTGAGTCCAACCCACTGTGTAATGTACAGAATGTAATATAAGATATGGACTGAGTCCAACCAACCTAGTGTTGTGCAGAATGTAATATAAGATATGGACTGAGTCCAACCCACTGTGTAACGTACAGAATGTAATATAAGATATGGACTGAGTCCAACCCTCTGTGTATTGTGCAGAACGTAATAAAAGATATGGACTGTGTCCAACAAACCTTGTATTGTACAGAATACAATATCAGATTTGGACTGAGTCCAACCCACTGTGTAATGTACAGAATGTAATATAAGATATGGACTGAGTCCACCCCACTGTGTATTGTACAGAATGTAATATACGATATGGACTGAGTCCATCCGACGTTGTATTGTGCAGAATGCAATAGAAGATATGGACTGAGTCCAACCCACTGCGTATTGCACAGAATGTAATATAAGATATCGACTGAGTCCACCCCACTGTGTATTGTACAGAATGTAATATAAGATATGGACTGAGTCCAACCCACTCTGTATTGTACAGATTGTAATATAAGATATGGACTGAGTCCACCTCAACTTGTATTATACAGAATGTAATATAAGATATGGACTGAGTCCAGCCCACTGTGTATTGTACAGAATGTAATATAAGATATGGATTGAGTCCACCCCACTGTGTATTGTACTGACTGTAATATAAGATATGGACTGAGTCCACCCCACTGTGTATTGTACAGAATGAATATAAGATATGGACTGAGTCCAACCCACTGTGTAATGTACAGAGTGTAATATAAGATATGGACTGAGTCCAACCAACCTAGAATTGTTCAGAATGTAATATAAGATATGGACTGAGTCTAACCCACTGTGCATTGTACAGAATGTAATATAAGATATGGACTGAGTCCAACTCACTGTTTATTGTGCAGAATGAATTATAAGATATGGACTGAGTCCAACCCACTGTGTATTGCACAGAATGAAATATAAGATATGGACTGAGTCCACCCCACTGTGTATTGGAGAGAATGTAATATACCATATGGACTGAGTCCAACCCACTGTGTAATGTACAGAATGTAATATAAGATATGGACTGAGTGCAACCAACCTTGTATTGTACAGAATGTAATATAAGATATGGACTGAGTCTAACCCTCTGTGTATTGTGCAGAATGTAATATAAGATATGGACTGAGTCCAACACACCTTGTATTGTGCAGAATGTAATGTAAGATTTGGACTGAATCCAACCCACTGTGAAATGTACAGAATGTAATATAAGATATGGACTGAGTCCAACCAACCTTGTATTGTACAGAATGTAATATAAGAAATGGACTGAGTCCACCCCACTGTTTATTGTACAGAATGTAATATAAGATATGGACTGAGTCGACCCCACTGTGTATTGTACAGAATGCAATATACTTTATGGACTGAGTCCAACCGACGATGCATTGTGCAGAATGCAATATAAGATATGGATTGAGTCCACCCCACTGTGTATTGTACAGACTGTAATATAAGATATGGACTGAGTCCAACCGACGTTGTATTGTGCAGAATGCAATAGAAGATATGGACTGAGTCCAACCCACTGTGTATTGCACAGAATGTAATATAAGATATGGACTGAGTCCAACCCACTGTGTATTGCACAGAATGTAATATAAGATATGGACTGAGTCCAACCCACTGTTTAATGTACAGAATGTAATATAAGATATGGACTGAGTCCAACCCACTGTGCATTGTACAGAATGTAATATAAGATATGGACTGAGTCCAACTCACTGTTTATTGTGCAGAATGAATTATAAGATATGGACTGAGTCCAACCCACTGTGTATTGCACAGAATGAAATATAAGATATGGACTGAGTCCACCCCACTGTGTATTGGAGAGAATGTAATACACTATATGGACTGAGTCCAACCCACTGTGTAATGTACAGAATGTAATATAAGATATGGACTGAGTCCAACCAACCTTGTATTGTACAGAATGTAATATAAGATATGGACTGAGTCCACCCCACTGTGTATTGTACAGAATGTAATACAAAATATGGACTGAGTCCACCCCACTGTGTATTGTACAGAATGTAATATACTTTATGGACTGAGTCCAACCGACGATGCATTGTGCAGAATGCAATATAAGATATGGATTGAGTCCACCCCACTGTGTATTGAAAAGAATGTAATATAAGATATGGACTGAGTCCAACCTACTGTGTATTGTACAGAATGTAATATAAGATCTGTTCTGAGTCCAACCCACTGTGTATTGTACAGAATGCAATATAAGATATGGACTGAGTTCACCCCACTGTGTATTGTACAGAATGTAATATAAAATATGAACTGAGGCAACCCCATTGTGTATTGTACAGAATGTAATATAAGATATGAACTGAGTCCAACCCACGTTGCATTGTGCAGAATGTAATATAAGATATGGACTGAGTCCAACCCACTGTGTACTGTACAGAATGTAAAATAAGATATGGACTGAGTCCAACCCACTGTGTTTTGTACAGAATGTAATATAAGATATGGACTGAGTCCAACCCACTGTGTATTGTACAGAATGTAATATAAGATATGGACTGAGTCCAACCCACTGTGTATTGAGCAGAATGTAATATAAGATTTGGACTGAGTCCAACCGACGATGCATTGTGCAGAATGCAATATACGATATGGATTGAGTCCACCCCACTGTGTATTGTACAGACTGTAATATAAGATATGGACTGATTCCAACCCACTGTGTATTGTACAGAATGTAAAAAAGATATGGACTGAGTCCAACCACTGTGTATTGTACAGAATGTAATATACGATATGGACTGAGTCCAACCGACGTTGTATTGTGCAGAATGCAATAGAAGATATGGACTGAGTCCAACCCACTGCGTATTGCACAGAATGTAATGTAAGATATGGACTGATTCCACCCCACTGTGTATTGTACAGAATGTAATATAAGATATGGACTGAGTCCAAACCACTCTGTATTGTACAGATTGTAATATAAGATATGGACTGAGTCCACCCCACAGAGTAATGTACAGAATGTAATATAAGATATGGACTGATTCCAACCCACTGTGTATTGTACAGAATGTAATATAATATATGGACTGAGTCTTCCTCAACTTGTATTATACAGAATGTAATATAAGATATGGACTGAGTCCAGCCCACTGTGTATTGTACAGAATGTAATATATGATATGGATTGAGTCCACCCCACTGTGTATTGTACAGACTGTAATATAAGATATGGACTGAGTCCACCCCACTGTGTATTGTACAGAATGAATATAAGATATGGACTGAGTCCAACCCACTGTGTAATGTACAGAATGTAATATAAGATATGGACTGAGTCCAACCAACCTAGAATTGTTCAGAATGTAATATAAGAAATGGACTGAGTCCAACACACTGTGCATTGTACAGAATGTAATATAAGATATGGACTGAGTCCAACTCACTGTTTATTGTGCAGAATGAATTATAAGATATGGACTGAGTCCAACCCACTGTGTATTGCACAGAATGAAATATAAGATATGGACTGAGTCCACCCCACTGTGTATTGGAGAGAATGTAATATACTATATGGACTGAGTCCAACCCACTGTGTATTGTACAGAATGTAATATACTTTATGGACTGAGTCCAACCGACGATGCATTGTGCAGAATGCAATATAAGATATGGATTGAGTCCACCCCACTGTGTATTGTACAGAATGTAAAAAAGATATGGACTGATTCCAACCACTGTGTATTGTACAGAATGTAATATACGATATGGACTGATTCCAACCGACGTTTTATTGTGCAGAATGCAATAGAAGATATGGACTGAGTCCAACCCACTGTGTATTGCACAGAATGTAATATAAGATATGGACTGAGTCCAACCCACTGTGTATTGTACAGATTGTAATATAAGATATGGACTGAGTCCACCCCACTGAGTAATGTACAGAATGTAATATAAGATATGGACTGAGTCCAACCCACGTTGCATTGTGCAGAATGTAATATAAGATATGGACTGAGTCCAACCCACTGTGTATTTTACAGAATGTTACATAAGATATGGACTGATTCCAACTCACTGTGTATTGTACAGAATGCAATAAAATATATGGACTGAGTCCACCTCAACTTGTATTATACAGAATGTAATATAAGATATGGACTGAGTCCACCCCACTGTGTATTGTACAGAATGTAATATAAAATATGGGCTGAGTCCACCCCACTGTATATTGTACAGAATGTAATATAAGATATGGATTGAGTTCACCCCACTGTGTATTGTACAGACTGTAATATAAGATATGGACTGAGTCCACCCCACTGTGTATTGTACAGAATGAATATAAGATATGGACTGAGTCCAACCCACTGTGTAATGTACAGAATGTAATATAAGATATGGACTGAGCCCAACCAACCTAGAATTGTTCAGAATGTAATATAAGATATGGACTGAGTCCAACCCACTGTGTATTGTACAGAATGTAATATAAGATATGGACTGAGTCCAACTCACTGTTTATTGTGCAGAATGAATTATAAGATATGGATTGAGTCCAACCAACTGTGTATTGCATAGAATGAAATATAAGACATGGACTGAGTCCACCCCACTGTGTATTGTAGAGAATGTAATATACCATATGGACTGAGTCCAACCCACTGTGTAATGTACAGAATTTAATATTAGATATGGACTGAGTCCAACCAACCTTGTATTGTACAGAATGTAATATAAGATATGGACTGAGTCCAACCCTCTGTGTATTGTGCAGAATGTAATATAAGATATGGACTGAGTCCAACACACCTTGTATTGTGCAGAATGTAATATAAGATTTGGACCGAGTCCAAACCACTGTGAAATGTGCAGAATGTAATATAAGACATGGACTGAGTCCACCCCACTGTGTATTGGACAGAATGTAATATAAGATATGGATTGAGCCCACCCCACTGTGTATCGTACAGACTGTAATATAAGATATGGACTGATTCCAACCCACTGTGTATTGTACAGAATGTAAAAAAGATATGGACTGAGTCCAACCACTGTGTATTGTACAGAATGTAATCTGCGATATGGACTGAGTCCAACCGACGTTGTATTGTGCAGAATGCAATCGAAGATATGGACTGAGTCCAACCCACTGTGTATTGCACAGAATGTAATATAAGATATGGACTGAGACCAACCCACTGTGCATTGTACAGAATGTAACATAAAATATGAACTGAGTCCACCCCATTGTGTATTGTACAGAATGTAAAATAAGATATGGACTGAGTCCAACACACCTTGCATTGTGCAGAATGTAATATAAGATTTGGACTGAATCCAACCCACTGTGAAATGTACAGAATGTAATATAAGATATGGACTGAGTCCAACCAACCTTGTATTGTACAGAATGTAATATAAGATATAGACTGAGTCCACCCCACTGTGTATTGTACAGAATGTAATATACTTTATGGACTGAGTACAACCGACGATGCATTGTGCAGAATGTAATATAAGATATGGATTGAGCCCACCCCACTGTGTATCGTACAGACTGTAATATAAGATATGGACTGATTCCAACCCACTGTGTATTGTACAGAATGTAAAAAAGATATGGACTGAGTCCAACCACTGTGTATTGTACAGAATGTAATCTGCGATATGGACTGAGTCCAACCGACGTTGTATTGTGCAGAATGCAATCGAAGATATGGACTGAGTCCAACCCACTGTGTATTGCACAGAATGTAATATAAGATATGGACTGAGACCAACCCACTGTGCATTGTACAGAATGTAACATAAAATATGAACTGAGTCCACCCCATTGTGTATTGTACAGAATGTAAAATAAGATATGAACTCAGTCCAACCCACGTTGTTTTGTGCAGAATGTAATAAAAGATATGGACTGAGTCCAACCCACGTTGTATTGTGCTGAATGTAATATAAGATATGGACTGAGTCCAACCCACTGTGTATTGTACAGAATGTAATATAAGATATGGACTGAGTCCAACCAACCTAGAATTGTTCAGAATGTAATTTAAGATATGAACTGAGTTAGACCCACTGTGCATTGTACAGAATGTAATATGAGATATGGACTGAGTCCAACTCACTGTTTATTGTGCAGAATGAATTATAAGATATGGACTGAGTCCAGCCCACTTCGTATTGTACAGAATGTAATATAAGATATGGACTGAGTCTAACCCACTGTGTATTGTACAGAATGTAATATAAGATATGGACTGAGTCCACCCCACTGTGTTTTGTACAGAATGTAAAATAATATATGGACTGAGTCCAACCCACTGCGTGTTGTACAGAATGTAATATAAGATATGGACTGAGTCCACCCCACTGTGTAATGTGCAGAATGTAATATAAGATATGTACTGAGTCCAACCCACGTTGTATTGTGCAGAATGTAATAAAAGATATGGACTGAATCCAACCCACTGTGTATTGTACAGAATGTAATATTAGATATGGACTGAGTCCAACCCACTGTGTATTGTTACAGAAAGTAATATAATATATGGACTGAGTCCACATCACCTTGTATTATACAGAATGTAATATAAGATATCGACTGAGTCCAACCCTCTGTGTGTTGTGCAGAATGTAATATAAGATATGGACTGAGTCCAACAAACCTTGTATTGTCAGAATGTTATATAAGATTTGGACTGAGTCCAACCCACTGTGTAATGTACAGAATGTAATATAAGATATGGACTGAGTCCACCCCACTGTGTATTGTGCAGAATGTAATATACTATATGGACTGAGTCCAACCGACGTTGTATTGTGCAGCATGCAATATAAGATATGGACTGAGTCTACCCCACTGTGCATTGTACAGAATGTAATATAAGATCTCTTCTGAGTCCACCCCACTGTGTACTGTAAAGAATGTAATATAAGATATGGACTGAGTCCCACCCACTGTGTATTGTACAGAAAGTAATATAAGATCTGTTCTGAGTCCAACCCACTGTGTATTGTACAGAATGTAATATAAGATCTGTTCGGAGTCCAACCCACTGTGTATTGTACAGAATGTAATTTAAGATATGGACTGAGTCCACCCCACTGTGTATTGTACAGAATGTAATAGAAAATATGAACTGAGTCCACCCCACTGTGTATTGTGCAGAATGTAATATAAGATATGGACTGAGTCCAACCCACGTTGTATTGTGCAGAATGTAATATAAGATATGGACTGAGTCCACCCCACTGTGTATTGTACAGAATGTAATATAATATATGGACTGAGTCCAACCCACTGTGTGTTGTACAGAATGTAATATAAGATACGGACTGAGTCCACCCCACTGTGTAATGTGCAGAATTTAATAGAAGATATGGACTGAATCCACCTCACTGTGTAATGTGCAGAATGTAATATAATATATGGACTGAGTCCAACCCACTGTGTAATGTACAGAATGTAATATAAGATATGGACTGATTCCAACCCACGTTGTATTGTGCAGAATGTAATAAAAGATATGGACTGAATCCAACCCACTGTGTACTGTACAGAATGTAAGATAAGATATGGACTGAGTCCAACCCACTGTGTATTGTTACAGAATGTAATATAATATATGGACTGAGTCCACCTCACCTTGTATTATACAGAATGTAATATAAGATATGGACTGAGTCCACCCCAATGTATATTGCACAGAATGTAATATTAGATATGGACTGTGTCCACCCCACTGTGTATTGTACAGATTATAATATAAGATATGGATTTAGTGCACCCCACTGTGTATTGTACAGATTGTAATATAAGATATGGACTGAATCCACCCGACTGAGTATTGTACAGAATGAAATAAAATATATGGAGTGAGTCCAACCCACTGTGTAACGGACAGAATGTAATATAAGATATGGACCAAGTCCACCCCACTGTGTATTGTACAGAATGTAATATAAGATATGGACTGAATCCAACTCACTGTTTATTGTGCAGAATGAATTATAAGATATGGACTGAGTCCAACCCACTGTCTATTGTACAGAATGTAATATCAGATATGGACTGAGTCCACCCCACTGTGTGTTGTACAGAATGTAATATACTATACGGACTGAGTCCAACCCACTTTGTATTGTGCAGAATGTAATATAAGATATGGACTGAGTCCAACCAACCTAGAAGTGTTCAGAATGTAATTTAAGATATGAACTGAGTTAGACCCACTGTGCATTGTACAGAATGTAATATGAGATATGGACTGAGTCCAACTCACTGTTTATTGTGCAGAATGAATTATAAGATATGGACTGAGTCCAGCCCACTTCGTATTGTACAGAATGTAATATAAGATATGGACTGAGTCCAACCCACTGTGTATTGTACAGAATGTAATATAAGATATGGACTGAGTCCACCCCACTGTGTAATGTGCAGAATGTAATATAAGATATGTACTGAGTCCAACCCACGTTGTATTGTGCAGAACGTAATAAAAGATATGGACTGAATCCAACCCACTGTGTATTGTACAGAATGTAATATTAGATATGGACTGAGTCCAACCCACTGTGTATTGTTACAGAAAGTAATATAATATATGGACTGAGTCCACCTCACCTTGTATTATACAGAATGTAATATAAGATATCGACTGAGTTCAACCCTCTGTGTGTTGTGCAGAATGTAATATAAGATATGGACTGAGTCCAACAAACCTTGTATTGTCAGAATGTAATATAAGATTTGGACTGAGTCCAACCGACGTTGTATTGTGCAGCATGCAATATAAGATATGGACTGAGTCTACCCCACTGTGCATTGTACAGAATGTAATATAAGATCTCTTCTGAGTCCACCCCACTGTGTATTGTAAAGAATGTAATATAAGATATGGACTGAGTCCCACCCACTGTGTATTGTACAGAATGTAATATAAGATCTGTTCTGAGTCCAACCCACTGTGTATTGTACAGAATGTAATATAAGATCTGTTCTGAGTTCAACCCACTGTGTATTGTACAGAATGTAATATAAGATATGAACTGAGTCCACCCCACTGTGTATTGTGCAGAATGTAATATAAGATATGGACTGAGTCCAACCCACGTTGTATTGTGCAGAATGTAATATAAGATATGGACTGAGTCCATCCCACTGTGCATTGTATGGAATGTAATATAAGATATGGAATGAGTCCACCCCACTGTGTATTGCACAGAATGTAATATAATATATGCACTGAGTCCAACCCACTGTGTGTTGTTACAGAATGTAATATAAGATATGGACTCAGTCCACCCCACTGTGTAATGTCCAGAATTTAATATGAGATATAGACTGAGTCCACCCCACTGTGTAATGTTCAGAATGTAATATAAGATACGGACTGAGTCCAACCCAATGTGTATTGTACACAATGTAATATAAGTTAAGGACTGACTCCACCCCACTGTGTAATGTGCAGAATGTAATAGAAGATCTGGAATGAGTCCAAACCACTGTGCAATGCACAGAATGTAATATAAGATATGGATTGAGTCCAACCCACGTTGTATTGTACAGAATGTAATATAAGATATGGGCTGAGTCCAACCCACGTTGTATTGTGCAGAATGTAATATAAGATATGGACTGAGTCCAACCCACTGTGTATTGTATAGAATGTAATATAAGATATGGACTGAGTCCACCCCTCTGTGTATTGTACAGAATGTAATATAATATATGGACTGAGTCCAACCCACTGTGTGTTCTGCAGAATGTAATATAAGATATGGACTCAGTCCACCGCACTGAGTAATGTCTCGAATTTAATATGAGATATGGACTGAGTCCACCCCACTGTGTTACGTGCAGAATGTAATATAAGATATGGAATGAGTCCAAACCACTGTGCAATGTACAGAATGTAATATAAGATATGGACTGAGTCCAACCCACTGTGTATTGTACAGAATGTAATATATGAACTGTTCTGAGTCCAACCCACTATGTAATGTACAGAATGTAATATAAGATATGGACTGAGTCCAACCAACCTAGAATTGTTCAGAATGTAATATAAGATATGGACTGAGTCCAACCCACTGTGCATTGTACAGAATGTAATATCAGATATGGACTGAGTCCAACTCACTGTTTATTTTGCAGAATGAATTATAAGATATGGACTGAGTCCAACCCACTGTGTATTGCACAGAATGAATTATAAGATATGGACTGAGGCAACCCACTGTGTATTGTACAGAATGAATATAAGATATGGACTGAGTCCAACCCACTGTGTAATGTATAGAATGAAATATAAGATATGGACTGAGTCCAACCAACGTAGAATTGTTCAGAATGTAATATAAGATATGGAATGAGTCCAACCCACTGTGTATTGTATAGAATGTTATATAAGATATGGACTGAGTCCAACTCACTGTTTATTGTGCAGAATGAAATATAAGATATGGACTGAGTCCACCCCACTGTGTATTGTAGAGAATGTAATATACTTTCTGGACTGAGTCCAACCCACTGTGTAATGTACAGAATGTAATATTAGATATGGACTGAGTCCAACCAACCTTGTATTGTACAGAATGTAATATAAGATATGGACTGAGTCCAACACACCTTGTATTGTGCAGAATGTAATATAGATTTGGACTGAGTCCAACCCACTGTGAAAAGTACAGAATGTAATATAAGATATGGACTGAGTCCACCCCACTGTGTATTGGACAGAATGTAATATAAGATATGGACTGAGTCCACCCCACTGTGTATTGTACAGAATGTAATATACTTTATCGACTGAGTCCAACCGACGATGTATTGTGCAGAATGTAAAAAGATCTGGACTGAGTCCAACCACTGTGTATTGTACAGAATGTAATATAAGATATGGACTGAGTCCAACCGACGTTGTATTGTGCAGAATGCAATCGATGATATGGACTGAGTCCAACCCACGTTGTATTGTGCTGAATGTAATATAAGATATGGACTGAGTCCAACCCACTGTGTATTGTACAGAATGTAATATAAGATATGGACTGAGTCCACACCACTGTGCATTGTACAGAATGTAATATAATATATGGACTGAGTCCAACCCACTGTGTGTTGTACAGAATGTAATATAAGATATGGACTGAGTCCACCCCACTGTGTAATGTGCAGAATTTAATAGAAGATATGGACTGAATCCACCTCACTGTGTAATGTGCAGAATGTAATATAATATATGGACTGAGTCCAACCCACTGTGTAATGTACAGAATGTAATATAAGATATGGACTGATTCCAACCCACGTTGTATTGTGCAGAATGTAATATAAGATATGGACTGAATCCAACCCACTGTGTATTGTACAGAATGTAACATAAGATATGGACTGAGTCCAACCCACTGTGTATTGTTACAGAATGTAATGTAATATATGGACTGAGTCCACCTCACCTTGTATTATAGAGAATGTAATATAAGATATGGACTGAGTCCACCCCACTGTGTATTGTACAGAATGTAATAGAAAATATGAACTGAGTCCACCCCACTGTGTATTGTACAGAATGTAATATAAGATATGGACTGAGTCCAACCCACGTTGTAATGTGCAGAATGTAATATAATATATGCACTGAGTCCAACCCACTGTGTGTTGTTACAGAATGTAACATAAGATATGGACTCAGTCCACCCCACTGTGTAATGTCCAGAATTTAATATGAGATAAGGACTGAGTCCACCCCACTGTGTAATGTACAGAATGTAATATAAGATACGGACTGAGTCCAACCCAATGTGTATTGTACACAATGTAATATAAGTTAAGGACTGACTCCACCCCACTGTGTAATGTGCAGAATGTAATAGAAGATATGGAATGAGTCCAAACCACTGTGCAATGTACAGAATGTAATATAAGATATGGTCTGAGTCCAACCCACGTTGTATTGTACATAATGTAATATAAGATATGGACTGAGTCCAACCCACGTTGTATTGTCCGGAATGTAATATAAGATATGGATTGAGTCCAACCCACTGTGTATTGTTTTGAATGTAATATAAGATATGGACTGAGTCCACCCCACTGTGTATTGTACAGAATGTAATATAATATATGGACTGAGTCCAACCCACTGTGTGTTGTGCAGAATGTAATGTAAGATATGGACTCAGTCCACCCCACTGTGTAATGTCTAGAATTTAATATGAGATATGGACTGAGTCCACACCACTGTGTTATGTGCAGAATGTAATATAAGATATGGAATGAGTCCAAACCACTGTGCAATGTAGAGAATGTAATATAAGATATGGACTGAGTCCAACCCACTCTGTATTGTACAGAATGTAATATATGAAATGTTCTGAGTCCAACCCATTATGTAATGTTCAGAATGTAATATAAGATATGGACTGAGTCCAACCAACCTAGAATTGTTCAGAATGTAATATAAGATATGGACTGAGTCCAACCCACTATGGATTGTACAGAATGTAATATAAGATATGGACTGAGTCCAACTCACTCTTTATTGTGCAGAATGAATTATAAGATATGGACTGAGTCCAACCCACTGTGTATTGCACAGAATGAAATATAAGATATGGACTGAGTCCACCCCACTGTCTATTGGAGAGAATGTAATATACTATATGGACTGAGTCCAACCCACTGTGTAATGTACAGAATGTAATATAAGATATGGACTGAGTCCAACCCATTGTGTATTGTACAGAATGTAATATAAGATATGGACTGAGTCCACCCCACTGTGTATTGTACAGAATGAATATAAGATATGGACTGATTCCAACCCGCTGTGTAATGTACAGAATGTAATATAAGATATGCACTGAGTCCACCCCACTGTCTATTGTACAGACTGTAATATAAGATATGGACTGAGTCCAACCAACCTTGTATTGTACAGAATGTAATATAAGATATGGACTGAGTCCAACCCTCTGTGTATTGTGCAGAATGTAATATAAGATATGGACTGAGTCCAACAAACCTTGTATTGTCAGAATGTAATATAAGATTTGGACTGAGTCCAACCCACTGTGTAATGTACAGAATGTAATATAAGATATGGACTGAGTCCATCCCACTGTGTTTTGTAAAGAATGTAATATAAGATATCGACTGAGTCCAACCCACTGTGTATTGTACAGAATGTAATATAAGATCTCTTCTGAGTCCACCCCACTGTGTATTGTAAAGAATGTAATATAAGATATGGACTGAGTCCCACCCACTGTGTATTGTACAGTATGTAATATAAGATCTGTTCTGAGTCCAACCCACTGTGTAATGAACAGAACGTAATATAAGATCTGTTCTGAGTCCAACCCACTGTGTACTGTACAGAATGTAATATAAGATATGGACTGAGTCCACCCCACTGTGTATTGTACAGAATGTAATAGAAAATATGAACTGAGTCCACCCCACTGTGTATTGTACAGAATGTAATATAAGATATGGACTGAGTCCAACCCACGTTGTATTGTGCAGAATGTAATATAAGATATGGACTGAGTCCAACCCACTGTGTATTGTATAGAATGTAATATAAGATATGGACTGAGTCCACCCCACTGTGTATTGCACAGAATGTAATATAATATATGCACTGAGTCCAACCCACTGTGTGTTGTTACAGAATGTTATGTAAGATATGGACTCAGTCCACCCCACTGTGTAATGTCCAGAATTTAATATGAGATATGGACTGAGTCCACCCCACTGTGTAATGTGCAGAAGGTAATATAAGATACGGACTGAGTCTAACCCAATGTGTAATGTGCAGAATGTAATATAAGATATGTACTGAGTCCAACCCACTGTGTATTGTACAGAACGTAATATAAGATATGGACTGAGTCCAACCCACTGTGTATTGTACAGAATGTAATATAAGAACCGTTCTGAGTCCAATCCACTGTGTATTGTACATAATGTAATATAAAATATGAACTGATTCCCACCCACTGTGTATTGTACAGAATGTAATATAAGATCTGTTCTGAGTCCAACCCACTGTGTATTGTACAGAATGTAATAGAAGATATGGACTGAGTCCACCCCACTGTGTATTGTACAGAATGTAATATAAAATATGAACTGAGTCCACCCCACTGTGTATTGTACAGAATGTAAGATAAGATATGGACTGAGTCCAACCCACTTTGTATTGTGCAGAATGTAATATAAGATATGGACTGAGTCCAACCCACTGTGTATTGTATAGAATGTGATATAAGATATGGACTGAGTCCACCCCACTGTGTATTGTACAGAATGTAATATAATATCTGGACTGAGTCCAACCCACTGTGTGTTGTGCAGAATGTAATATAAGATATGGACTCAGTCCAACCAACCTTGTATTGTACAGAATGTAATATAAGATATGGACTGAGTCCAACCCTCTGTGTATTGTGCAGAATGTAATATAAGATATGGACTGAGTCCAACAAACCTTGTATTGTCAGAATGTAATATAAGATTTGGACTGAGTCCAACCCACTGTGTAATGTACAGAATGTAATATAAGATATGGACTGAGTCCATCCCACTGTGTTTTGTAAAGAATGTAATATAAGATATCGACTGAGTCCAACCCACTGTGTATTGTACAGAATGTAATATAAGATCTCTTCTGAGTCCACCCCACTGTGTATTGTAAAGAATGTAATATAAGATATGGACTGAGTCCCACCCACTGTGTATTGTACAGTATGTAATATAAGATCTGTTCTGAGTCCAACCCACTGTGTAATGAACAGAACGTAATATAAGATCTGTTCTGAGTCCAACCCACTGTGTACTGTACAGAATGTAATATAAGATATGGACTGAGTCCACCCCACTGTGTATTGTACAGAATGTAATAGAAAATATGAACTGAGTCCACCCCACTGTGTATTGCACAGAATGTAATATAAGATATGGACTGAGTCCAACCCACGTTGTATTGTGCAGAATGTAATATAAGATATGGACTGAGTCCAACCCACTGTGTATTGTATAGAATGTAATATAAGATATGGACTGAGTCCACCCCACTGTGTATTGCACAGAATGTAATATAATATATGCACTGAGTCCAACCCACTGTGTGTTGTTACAGAATGTTATGTAAGATATGGACTCAGTCCACCCCACTGTGTAATGTCCAGAATTTAATATGAGATATGGACTGAGTCCACCCCACTGTGTAATGTGCAGAAGGTAATATTAGATACGGACTGAGTCTAACCCAATGTGTATTGTACAGAACGTAATATAAGATATGGACTGAGTCCAACCCACTGTGTATTGTACAGAATGTAATATAAGAACCGTTCTGAGTCCAATCCACTGTGTATTGTACAGAATGTAATATAAAATATGAACTGATTCCCACCCACTGTGTATTGTACAGAATGTAATATAAGATCTGTTCTGAGTCCAACCCACTGTGTATTGTACAGAATGTAATAGAAGATATGGACTGAGTCCACCCCACTGTGTATTGTACAGAATGTAATATAAAATATGAACTGAGTCCACCCCACTGTGTATTGTACAGAATGTAAGATAAGATATGGACTGAGTCCAACCCACTTTGTATTGTGCAGAATGTAATATAAGATATGGACTGAGTCCAACCCACTGTGTATTGTATAGAATGTGATATAAGATATGGACTGAGTCCACCCCACTGTGTATTGTACAGAATGTAATATAATATCTGGACTGAGTCCAACCCACTGTGTGTTGTGCAGAATGTAATATAAGATATGGACTCAGTCCACCCCACTGTGTAATGTCCAGAATTTAATATGAGATATGGACTGAGTCCAAACCACTGTGCAATGTGCAGAATGTAATATAAGATATGGACTGATTCCAACCCACTGTGTCTTGTACAGAATGTAATATAAGATATGGACTGAGTCCAACCAACCTAGAATTGTTCAGAATGTAATATAAGATATGGACTGAGTCCAACCCACTGTGCATTGTACAGAATGTAATATAAGATATGGACTGAGTCCAACTCACTGTTTATTGTGCAGAATGAATTATAAGATGTGGACTGAGTCCAACCCACTGTGCATTGCACACAATGAAATATAAGATATGAACTGAGTCCACCCAACTGTCTATTGGAGAGAATGTAATATACTATATGGACTGAGTCCAACCCACTGTGCCATGTACAGAATGTAATATAAGATATGGACTGAGTCCAACCAACCTTGTATTGTACAGAATGTAATATAAGATATGGACTGAGTCCACCCCACTGTGTATTGTACAGAATGTAATATAAGATATGGACTGAGTCCAACCCACGTTGTATTTTGCAGAATGTAATATAAGATATGGACTGAGTCCAACCCACTGTGTATTGTATAGAATGTAATATAAGATATGGACTGAGTCCACCCCACTGTGTATTGCACAGAATGAAATATAATATATGCACTGAGTCCAACCCACTGTGTGTTGTTACAGAATGTAATATAAGATATGTACTGAGTCCAACCCACTGTGTATTGTACAGAACGTAAAATAAGATATGGACTGAGTCCAACCCACTGTGTATTGTACAGAATGTAATGTAAGAACCGTTCTGAGTCCAATCCACTGTGTATTGTACAGAATGTAATATAAAATATGAACTGATTCCCACCCACTGTGTATTGTACAGAATGTAATATAAGATATGGACTGAGTCCAACCCACTGTGTATTGTATAGAATGTAATATAAGATATGGACTGAGTCCACCCCACTGTGTATTGTACAGAATGTAATATAATATATGGACTGAGTCCAACCAACTGTGTGTTGTGCAGTATGTAATATAAGATATGGACTCAGTCCACCCCACTGTGTAATGTCCAGAATTTAATATGAGATATGGACTGAGTCCACACCACTGTGTTATGTGCAGAATGTAATATAAGATATGGAATGAGTCCAAACCACTGTGCAATGTGCAGAATGTAATATAAGATATGGACTGAGTCCAACCCACTGTGTATTGTACAGAATGTAATATAAGATATGGACTGAGTCCAACCAACCTAGAATTCTTCAGAATGTAATTTAAGATATGGACTGAGTTAGACCCACTGTGCATTGTACAGAATGTAATATAAGATATGGACTGAGTCCAACCCACTGGGTTTTGCACAGAATGTAAGATAAGATATGGACTGAGTCCACCCCACTGTGTATTGTACAGAATGTAATATACTATATGGACTGAGTCCAACCCACTGTGTAATGTACAGAATGTAATATAAGATATGGACTGAGTCCAACCAACCTTGCATTGTACAGAATGTAATATAAGATATGGACTGAGTCCAACCCTCTGTGTATTGTGCAGAATGTAATACAAGATATGGACTGAGTCCAACACACCTTGTATTGTGCAGAATGTAATATAAGATTTGGACTGAGTCCAACCCACTGTGTATTGTACAGAATGTAAAAAAGATATGGACTGAGTCCAACCCACTGTGTATTGTACAGAACGTAAAATAAGATATGGACTGAGTCCAACCCACTGTGTATTGTACAGAATGTAATGTAAGAACCGTTCTGAGTCCAATCCACTGTGTATTGTACAGAATGTAATATAAAATATGAACTGATTCCCACCCACTGTGTATTGTACAGAATGTAATATAAGATATGGACTGAGTCCAAACCACTGTGTATTGTATAGAATGTAATATAAGATATGGACTGAGTCCACCCCACTGTGTATTGTAAAGAATGTAATATAATATATGGACTGAGTCCAACCAACTGTGTGTTGTGCAGTATGTAATATAAGATATGGACTCAGTCCACCCCACTGTGTAATGTCCAGAATTTAATATGAGATATGGAATGAGTCCAAACCACTGTGCAATGTGCAGAATGTAATATAAGATATGGACTGAGTCCAACCCACTGTGTATTGTACAGAATGTAATATAAGATATGGACTGAGTCCAACCAACCTAGAATTCTTCAGAATGTAATTTAAGATATGGACTGAGTTAGACCCACTGTGCATTGTACAGAATGTAATATAAGATATGGACTGAGTCCAACCCACTGGGTATTGCACAGAATGTAAGATAAGATATGGACTGAGTCCACCCCACTGTGTATTGTACAGAATGTAATATACTATATGGACTGAGTCCAACCCACTGTGTAATGTACAGAATGTAATATAAGATATGGACTGAGTCCAACCAACCTTGCATTGTACAGAATGTAATATAAGATATGGACTGAGTCCAACCCTCTGTGTATTGTGCAGAATGTAATACAAGATATGGACTGAGTCCAACACACCTTGTATTGTGCAGAATGTAATATAAGATTTGGACTGAGTCCAACCCACTGTGTATTGTACAGAATGTAAAAAAGATATGGACTGAGTCCAACCAACTGTGTATTGTGCAGATTGTAATGTAAGATATGGACTGAGTCCACCCCACTGAGTAATGTACAGAATGTAATATAAGATATGGACTGAGTCCACCCCACTGTGTTTTGTAAAGAATGTAATATAAGATATCGACTGAGTCCAACCCACTGTGTATTGTACAGAATGTAATATAAGATCTCTTCTGAGTCCACCCCACTGTGTATTGTAAAGAATGTAATATAAGATATGGACTGAGTCCCACCCACTGTGTATTGTACAGTATGTAATATAAGATCTGTTCTGAGTCCAACCCACTGTGTAATGAACAGAACGTAATATAAGATCTGTTCTGAGTCCAACCCACTGTGTACTGTACAGAATGTAATATAAGATATGGACTGAGTCCACCCCACTGTGTATTGTACAGAATGTAATAGAAAATTTGAACTGAGTCCACCCCACTGTGTATTGTACAGAATGTAATATAAGATATGGACTGAGTCCAACCCACGTTGTATTGTGCAGAATGTAATATAAGATATGGACTGAGTCCAACCCACTGTGTATTGTATAGAATGTAATATAAGATATGGACTGAGTCCACCCCACTGTGTATTGCACAGAATGTAATATAATATATGCACTGAGTCCAACCCACTGTGTGTTGTTACAGAATGTTATGTAAGATATGGACTCAGTCCACCCCACTGTGTAATGTCCAGAATTTAATATGAGATATGGACTGAGTCCACCCCACTGTGTAATGTGCAGAAGGTAATATAAGATACGGACTGAGTCTAACCCAATGTGTAATGTGCAGAATGTAATATAAGATATGTACTGAGTCCAACCCACTGTGTATTGTACAGAACGTAATATAAGATATGGACTGAGTCCAACCCACTGTGTATTGTACAGAATGTAATATAAGAACCGTTCTGAGTCCAATCCACTGTGTATTGTACAGAATGTCATATAAAATATGAACTGATTCCCACCCACTGTGTATTGCACAGAATGTAATATAAGATCTGTTCTGTGTCCAACCCACTGTGTATTGTACAGAATGTAATAGAAGATATGGACTAAGTCCACCCCACTGTGTATTGTGCAGAATGTAATATAAAATATGAACTGAGTCCACCCCACTGTGTATTGTACAGAATGTAAGATAAGATATGGACTGAGTCCAACCCACTTTGTATTGTGCAGAATGTAATATAAGATATGGACTGAGTCCAACCCACTGTGTATTGTATAGAATGTGATATAAGATATGGACTGAGTCCACCCCACTGTGTATTGTACAGAATGTAATATAATATCTGGACTGAGTCCAACCCACTGTGTGTTGTGCAGAATGTAATATAAGATATGGACTCAGTCCACCCCACTGTGTCATGTCCAGAATTTAATATGAGATATGGACTGAGTCCAAACCACTGTGCAATGTGCAGAATGTAATATAAGATATGGACTGAGTCCAACCCACTGTGTATTGTACAGAATGTAATATAAGATATGGACTGAGTCCAACCAACCTAGAATTGTTCAGAATGTAATATAAGATATGGACTGAGTCCAACCCACTGTGCATTGTACAGAATGGAATATAAGATATGGACTGAGTCCAACTCACTGTTTATTGTGCAGTATGAATTATAAGATGTGGACTGAGTCCAACCCACTGTGCATTGCACACAATGAAATATAAGATATGAACTGAGTCCACCCAACTGTCTATTGGATTGAATGTAATATACTATATGGACTGAGTCCAACCCACTGTGCCATGTACAGAATGTAATATAAGATATGGACTGAGTCCAACCAACCTTGTATTGTGCAGAATGTAATATAAGATATGGACTGAGTCCAACCCTCTGTGTATTGTGCAGAATGTAATATAAGATATGGACTGAGTCCAACCAACCTTGTATTGCACAGAATGTAATATAAGATATGGACTGAGTCCACCCCACTGTGTATTGTACAGAATGTAATATAAGATATGGACTGAGTCCAACCCACGTTGTGTTTTGCAGAATGTAATATAAGATATGGACTGAGTCCAACCCACTGTGTATTGTATAGAATGTAATATAAGATATGGACTGAGTCCACCCCACTGTGTATTGCACAGAATGTAATATAATATATGCACTGAGTCCAACCCACTGTGTGTTGTTACAGAATGTTATGTAAGATATGGACTCAGTCCACCCCACTGTGTAATGTACAGAATTTAATATGAGATATGGACTGAGTCCACCCCACTGTGTAATGTGCAGAATGTAATATAAGATACGGACTGAGTCCAACCCAATGTGTAATGTGCAGAATGTAATATAAGATATGTACTGAGTCCAACCCACTGTGTATTGTACAGAACGTAAAATAAGATATGGACTGAGTCCAACCCACTGTGTATTGTACAGAATGTAATGTAAGAACCGTTCTGAGTCCAATCCACTGTGTATTGTACAGAATGTAATATAAAATATGAACTGATTCCCACCCACTGTGTATTGTACAGAATGTAATATAAGATATGGACTGAGTCCAACCCACTGTGTATTGTATAGAATGTAATATAAGATATGGACTGAGTCCACCCCACTGTGTATTGTACAGAATGTAATATAATATATGGACTGAGTCCAACCAACTGTGTGTTGTGCAGAATGTAATATAAGATATGGACTCAGTCCACCCCACTGTGTAATGTCCAGAATTTAATATGAGATATGGACTGAGTCCACACCACTGTGTTATGTGCAGAATGTAATATAAGATATGGAATGAGTCCAAACCACTGTGCAATGTGCAGAATGTAATATAAGATATGGACTGAGTCCAACCCACTGTGTATTGTACAGAATGTAATATAAGATATGGACTGAGTCCAACCAACCTAGAATTCTTCAGAATGTAATTTAAGATATGGACTGAGTTAGACCCACTGTGCATTGTACAGAATGTAATATAAGATATGGACTGAGTCCAACCCACTGGGTATTGCACAGAATGTAAGATAAGATATGGACTGAGTCCACCCCACTGTGTATTGTACAGAATGTAATATACTATATGGACTGAGTCCAACCCACTGTGTAATGTACAGAATGTAATATAAGATATGGACTGAGTCCAACCAACCTTGTATTGTACAGAATGTAATATAAGATATGGACTGAGTCCAACCCTCTGTGTATTGTGCAGAATGTAATACAAGATATGGACTGAGTCCAACACACCTTGTATTGTGCAGAATGTAATATAAGATTTGGACTGAGTCCAACCCACTGTGTATTGTACAGAATGTAAAAAAGATATGGACTGAGTCCAACCACTATGTATTGTACAGAATGTAATATAAGATATGGACTGAGTCCAACCGACTTTGTATTGTGCAGAATGCAATAGAAGATATGGACTGAGTCCAACCCACTGTGTATTGCACAGAATGTAATATAAGATATGGACTGAGTCCAACCCACTGTCTATTGTACAGAATGTAATATCAGATATGGACTGAGTCCAACCAACTGTGTATTTTGCAGATTGTAATATAAGATATGGACTGAGTCCACCCCACTGAGTAATGTACAGAATGTAATATAAGATATGGACTGAGTCCAATCCACGTTGCATTGTGCAGAATGTAATATAAGATATGGACTGAGTCCAACCCATTGTGTATTGTACAGAATGTAACATAAGATATGGACTGAGTCCAACCCACTGTGTATTGTACAGAATGTAATATAATATACGGACTGAGTCGACCTCAACTTGTGTTATACAGAATGTAATATAAGATATGGACTGAGTCCACCCCACTGTGTATTGTACAGAATGTAGTATAAAATATGGTCTGAGTCCACCCCACTGTGTATTGTACAGAATGTAATATAAGATATGGATTGAGTCCACCCCACTGTGTATTGTACAGACTGTAATATAAGATATGGACTGAGTCCAACCCACTGTGCAATGAACAGAATGTAATATAAGATATGGACTGAGTCCAACCAACCTAGAATTGTTCAAAATGTAATATAAGATATGGACTGAGTCCAACCCACTGTGTATTGTACAGAATGTAATATAAGATATGGACTGAGTCCAAATCACTGTTTATTTTGCAGAATGAATTATAAGATATGGACTGAGTCCAACCCACTGTGTATTGCACAGAATGAAATATAAGATATGGACTGAGTCCACCCCACTGTGTATTGTAGAGAATGTAATATACTATATGGACTGAGTCCAACCCACTGTGTAATGTACAGAATGTAATATAAGATATGGACTGAGTCCAACCAACCTTGTATTGTACAGAATGTAATATAAGATATCGACTGAGTCCAACACACCTTGTATTGTGCAGAATGTAATATAAGATTTGGACTGAGTCCAACCCACTGTGAAATGTACAGAATGGAATATAAGATATGGACTGAGTCCACCCCACTGTGTATTGTACATAATGTAATATAAGATATGGACTGAGTCCACCCCACTGTGTATTGTACAGAATGTAATATACTTTATGGACTGAGTCCAACCGACGATGTATTGTGCAGAATGCAATATAAGATATGGATTGAGTCCACCCCACTGTGTATCGTACAGACTGTAATATAAGATATGGACTGATTCCAACCCACTGTGTATTGTACAGAAAGTAAAAAAGATATCGACTGAGTCCAACCACTGTGTATTGTACAGAATGTAACATACGATATGGACTGAGTACAACCGACGTTGTATTGTGCAGAATGCAATAGAAGATATGGACTGAGTCCAACCCACTGTGTATTGCACAGAATGTAATATAAGATATGGACTGAGTCCAACCCACTGTATATTGTACAGAATGTAATATCAGATATGGACTCAGTCCAACCCATTGTGTATTCTACAGATTGTAATATAAGATATGGACTGAGTCCACCC
Organism: Heptranchias perlo; assembly: GCF_035084215.1. Classification (NCBI taxonomy): domain Eukaryota; kingdom Metazoa; phylum Chordata; class Chondrichthyes; order Hexanchiformes; family Hexanchidae; genus Heptranchias; species Heptranchias perlo. The sequence goes on along the minus strand of NW_027139612.1, from coordinate 5,092,580 downwards.
CACTGAGTAATGTACAGAATGTAATATAAGATATGGACTGAGTCCAATCCACGTTGCATTGTGCAGAATGTAATATAAGACATGGACTGAGTCCAACCCATTGTGTATTGTACAGAATGTAACATAAGATATGGACTGATTCCAACCCACTGTGTATTGTACAGAATGTAATATAATATACGGACTGAGTCGACCTCAACTTGTGTTATACAGAATGTAATATAAGATATGGACTGAGTCCACCCCACTGTGTATTGTACAGAATGTAATATAAAATATGGTCTGAGTCCACCCCACTGTGTATTGTACAGAATGTAATATAATATATGGAGTGATTCCAACCCACTGTGTAATGTGCAGAATTTAATAGAAGATATGGACTGAGTCCAACCCACTGTGTAATGTACAGAATGTAATATACGATATGGACCGAGTCCACCCCACTGTGTATTGTACAGAATGTAATATAAGATATGGACTGAGTCCTACTCACTGTTTATTGTGCAGAATGAATTATAAGATATGGACTGAGTCCACCCCACTGTGTGTTGTACAGAATGTAATATACCATATGGACTGAGTCCAACCCACGTTGTATTGTGCAGAATGTAATATAAGATATGGACTGAGTCCAACCAACCTAGAATTGTTCAGAATGTAATTTAAGATATGGACTGAGTTGGACCCACTGGGCATTGCACAGAATGTAATATAAGATATGGACTGAGTCCAACTCACTGTTTATTGTGCAGAATGAATTATAACATATGGACTGAGTCCAACCCACTGTGTATTGTACAGAATGTAATATAAGATATGGACTGAGTCCAACCAACCTTGTATTGTACAGAATGTAATATAAGATATGGACTGAGTCCAACCCTCTGTGTATTGTGCAGAATGTAATATAAGATATGGACTGAGTCCAACAAACCTTGTCTTGTCAGAATGTAACATAAGATTTGGACTGAGTACAACCCACTGTGTAATGTACAGAATGTAATTTTAGATATGGACTGAGTCCAACCCACTGTGTATTGTACAGAATGTAATATAAAATATGAACTGAGTCCACCCCACTGTGTATTGTACAGAATGTAATATAAGATATGGACTGAGTCCAACCCACGTTGTATTGTGCAGAATGTAATATAAGATATGGACTGAGTCCAACCCACTGTGTATTGTATAGAATGTAATATAAGATATGGACTGAGTCCACGCCACTGTGCATTGTACAGAATGTAATATAATATATGCACTGTGTCCAACCCACTGTGTATTGTACAGAACGTAAAATAAGATATGGACTGAGTCCAACCCACTGTGCATTGTACAGAATGTAATGTAAGAACCGTTCTGAGTCCAATCCACTGTGTATTGTACAGAATGTAATATAAAATATGAACTGATTCCCACCCACTGTGTATTGTACAGAATGTAATATAAGATATGGACTGAGTCCAACCCACTGTGTATTGTATAGAATGTAATATAAGATATGGACTGAGTCCACCCCACTGTGTATTGTACAGAATGTAATATAATATATGGACTGAGTCCAACCAACTGTGTGTTGTGCAGAATGTTATATAAGATATGGACTCAGTCCACCCCACTGTGTAATGTCCAGAATTTAATATGAGATATGGACTGAGTCCACACCACTGTGTTATGTGCAGAATGTAATATAAGATATGGAATGAGTCCAAACCACTGTGCAATGTGCAGAATGTAACATAAGATATGGACTGAGTCCAACCCACTGTGTATTGTACAGAATGTAATATAAGATATGGACTGAGTCCAACCAACCTAGAGTTCTTCAGAATGTAATTTAAGATATGGACTGAGTTAGACCCACTGTGCATTGAACAGAATGTAATATAAGATATGGACTGAGTCCAACCCACTGGGTATTGCACAGAATGTAAGATAAGATATGGACTGAGTCCACCCCACTGTGTATTGTACAGAATGTAATATACTATATGGACTGAGTCCAACCCACTGTGTAATGTACAGAATGTAATATAAGATATGGACTGAGTCCAACCAACCTTGTATTGTACAGAATGTAATATAAGATATGGACTGAGTCCAACCCTCTGTGTATTGTGCAGAATGTAATACAAGATATGGACTGAGTCCAACACACCTTGTATTGTGCAGAATGTAATATAAGATTTGGACTGAGTCCAACCCACTGTGTATTGTACAGAATGTAAAAAAGATATGGACTGAGTCCAACCACTATGTATTGTACAGAATGTAATTTAAGATATGGACTGAGTCCAACCGACTTTGTATTGTGCAGAATGCAATAGAAGATATGGACTGAGTCCAACCCACTGTGTATTGCACAGAATGTAATATAAGATATGGACTGAGTCCAACCCACTGTCTATTGTACAGAATGTTATATCAGATATGGACTGAGTCCAACCAACTGTGTATTGTGCAGATTGTAATATAAGATATGGACTGAGTCCACCCCACTGAGTAATGTACAGAATGTAATATAAGATATGGACTGAGTCCAATCCACGTTGCATTGTGCAGAATGTAATATAAGTTATGGACTGAGTCCAACCCATTGTGTATTGTACAGAATGTAACATAAGATATGGACTGAGTCCAACCCACTGTGTATTGTACAGAATGTAATATAATATACGGACTGAGTCGACCTCAACTTGTGTTATACAGAATGTAATATAAGATATGGACTGAGTCCACCCCACTGTGTATTGTACAGAATGTAATATAAAATATGGTCTGAGTCCACCCCACTGTGTATTGTACAGAATGTAATATAAGATATGGATTGAGTCCACCCCACTGTGTATTGTACAGACTGTAATATAAGATATGGACTGAGTCCAACCCACTGTGCAATGAACAGAATGTAATATAAGATATGGACTGAGTCCAACCAACCTAGAATTGTTCAAAATGTAATATAAGATATGGACTGAGTCCAACCCACTGTGTATTGTACAGAATGTAATATAAGATATGGACTGAGTCCAAATCACTGTTTATTTTGCAGAATGAATTATAAGATATGGACTGAGTCCAACCCACTGTGTATTGCACAGAATGAAATATAAGATATGGACTGAGTCCACCCCACTGTGTATTGTAGAGAATGTAATATACTATATGGACTGAGTCCAACCCACTGTGTAATGTACAGAATGTAATATAAGATATGGACTGAGTCCAACCAACCTTGTATTGTACAGAATGTAATATAAGATATCGACTGAGTCCAACACACCTTGTATTGTGCAGAATGTAATATAAGATTTGGACTGAGTCCAACCCACTGTGAAATGTAGAGAATGGAATATAAGATATGGACTGAGTCCACCCCACTGTGTATTGTACATAATGTAATATAAGATATGGACTGAGTCCACCCCACTGTGTATTGTACAGAATGTAATATACTTTATGGACTGAGTCCAACCGACGATGTATTGTGCAGAATGCAATTTCAGATATGGATTGAGTCCACCCCACTGTGTATCGTACAGACTGTAATATAAGATATGGACTGATTCCAACCCACTTTGTATTGTACAGAAAGTAAAAAAGATATCGACTGAGTCCAACCACTGTGTATTGTACAGAATGTAATATACGATATGGACTGAGTCCAACCGACGTTGTATTGTGCAGAATGCAATAGAAGATATGGACTGAGTCCAACCCACTGTGTATTGCACAGAATGTAATATAAGATATGGACTGAGTCCAACCCACTGTATATTGTACAGAATGTAATATCAGATATGGACTCAGTCCAACCCACTGTGTATTCTACAGATTGTAATATAAGATATGGACTGAGTCCACCCCACTGAGTAATGTACAGAATGTAATATAAGATATGGACTGAGTCCAATCCACGTTGCATTGTGCAGAATGTAATATAAGACATGGACTGAGTCCAACCCATTGTGTATTGTATAGAATGTAACATAAGATATGGACTGATTCCAACCCACTGTGTATTGTACAGAATGTAATATAATATACGGACTGAGTCGACCTCAACTTGTGTTATACAGAATGTAATATAAGATATGTACTGAGTCCACCCCACTGTGTATTGTACAGAATGTAATATAAAATATGGTCTGAGTCCACCCCACTGTGTATTGTACATAATGTAATATAAGATATGGATTGAGTCCACCCCACTGTGTATTGTACAGACTGTAATATAAGATATGGACTGAGTACACCCCACTGTGTATTGTACAGAATGAATAGAAGATATGGACTGAGTCCACCCCACTGTGTATTGCACAGAATGTAATATAATATATGGAGTGATTCCAACCCACTGTGTAATGTGCAGAATTTAATAGAAGATATGGACTGAGTCCAACCCACTGTGTAATGTACAGAATGTAATATACGATATGGACCGAGTCCACCCCACTGTGTATTGTACAGAATGTAATATAAGATATGGACTGAGTCCTACTCACTGTTTATTGTGCAGAATGAATTATAAGATATGGACTGAGTCCACCCCACTGTGTGTTGTACAGAATGTAATATACCATATGGACTGAGTCCAACCCACGTTGTATTGTGCAGAATGTAATATAAGATATGGACTGAGTCCAACCAACCTAGAATTGTTCAGAATGTAATTTAAGATATGGACTGAGTTGGACCCACTGGGCATTGCACAGAATGTAATATAAGATATGGACTGAGTCCAACTCACTGTTTATTGTGCAGAATGAATTATAACATATGGACTGAGTCCAACCCACTGGGTATTGCACAGAATGTAAGATAAGATATGGACTGAGTCCACCCCACTGTGTATTGTACAGAATGTAATATACTATATGGACTGAGTCCAACCCACTGTGTAATGTTCAGAATGTCATATAAGATATGGACTGAGTCCAACCAACCTTGTATTGTACAGAATGTAATATAAGATATGGACTGAGTCCAACCCTCTGTGTATTGTGCAGAATGTAATATAAGATATGGACTGAGTCCAACAAACCTTGTATTGTCAGAATGTAACATAAGATTTGGACTGAGTACAACCCACTGTGTAATGTACAGAATGTAATTTTAGATATGGACTGAGTCCAACCCACTGTGTATTGTACAGAATGTAATATAAAATATGAACTGAGTCCACCCCACTGTGTATTGTACAGAATGTAATATAAGATATGGACTGAGTCCAACCCACGTTGTATTGTGCAGAATGTAATATAAGATATGGACTGAGTCCAACCCACTGTGTATTGTATAGAATGTAATATAAGATATGGACTGAGTCCACGCCACTGTGCATTGTACAGAATGTAATATAATATATGCACTGAGTCCAACCCACTGTGTGTTGTTACAGACTGTAATATAAGATAAGGACTGATTCCAACCCACTGTGTATTGTACAGAATGTAACAAAGATATGGACTGAGTCCAACCTCTGTGTATTGTACAGAATGTAATATACGATATGGACTGAGTCCAACCGACGTTGTATTGTGCAGAATGCAATAGAAGATATGGACTGAGTACAACCCACTGTCTACTGCACAGAATGTAATATAAGATATGGACTGATTCCAACCCACTGTGTATTGTACAGAATGTAATATAATATACGGACTGAGTCGACCTCAACTTGTGTTATACAGAATGTAATATAAGATATGGACTGAGTCCACCCCACTGTGTATTGTACAGAATGTAATATAAAGTATGGTCTGAGTCCACCCCACTGTGTATTGTACAGAATGTAATATAAGATATGGATTGAGTCCACCCCACTGTGTATTGTACAGACTGTAATATAAGATATGGACTGAGTCCACCCCACTGTGTATTGTACAGAATTAATATAAGATATGGACTGAGTCCAACCCACTGTGTAATGTACAGAATGTAATATAAGATATGGACTGAGTCCAACCAACCTAGAATTGTTCAAAATGTAATATAAGATATGGACTGAGTCCAACCCACTGTGTATTGTACAGAATGTAATATAAGATATGGACTGAGTCCACCCCACTGTGTATTGTAGAGAATGTAATATACTATATGGACTGAGTCCAACCCACTGTGTATTGTACAGAATGAAATATAAGATATGGACTGAGTCCTCCCCACTGTGTATTGTAGAGAATGTAATATACTATATGGACTGACTCCAACCCACTGTGTAATATACAGAAAGTAATATAAGATATGGACTGAGTCCAACCAACCTTGTATTGTACAGAATGTAATATAAGATATGGACTGAGTCCAACCCTCTGTGTATTGTGCAGAATGTAATATAAGATATGGACTGAGTCCAACACACCTTGTATTGTGCAGAATGTAATATAAGATTTGGACTGAGTCCAACCCACTGTGAAATGTACAGAATGTAATATAAGATATGGACTGAGTCCACCCCACTGTGTATTGTACAGAATGTAATATAAGATATGGACTGAGTCCACCCCACTGTGTATTGTACAGAATGTAATATACTTTATGGACTGAGTCCAACCGACGATGTATTGTGCAGAATGCAATATAAGATATGGATTGAGTCCACCCCACTGTGTATCGTACAGACTGTAATATAAGATATGGACTGATTCCAACCCACTGTGTATTGTACAGAAAGTAAAAAAGATATGGACTGAGTCCAACCACTGTGTATTGTACAGAATGTCATATACGATATGGACTGAGTCCAACCGACGTTGTATTGTGCAGAATGCAATAGAAGATATGGACTGAGTCCAACCCACTGTGTATTGCACAGAATGTAATATAAGATATGGACTGAGTCCAACCCACTGTATATTGTACAGAATGTAATATCAGATATGGACTCAGTCCAACCCACTGTGTATTCTACAGATTGTAATATAAGATATGGACTGAGTCCACCCCACTGAGTAATGTACAGAATGTAATATAAGATATGGACTGAGTCCAATCCACGTTGCATTGTGCAGAATGTAATATAAGACATGGACTGAGTCCAACCCATTGTGTATTGTACAGAATGTAACATAAGATATGGACTGATTCCAACCCACTGTGTATTGTACAGAATGTAATATAATATACGGACTGAGTCGAACTCAACTTGTGTTATACAGAATGTAATATAAGATATGGACTGAGTCCACCCCACTGTGTATTGTACAGAATGTAATATAAAATATGGTCTGAGTCCACCCCACTGTGTATTGTACAGAATGTAATATAAGATATGGATTGAGTCCACCCCACTGTGTATTGTACAGACTGTAATATAAGATATGGACTGAGTCCACCCCACTGTGTATTGTACAGAATGAATATAAGATATGGACTGAGTCCAACCCACTGTGTAATGTACAGAATGTAATATAAGATATGGACTGAGTCCACCCAACCTAGAATTGTTCAAAATGTAATATAAGATATGGACTGAGTCCAACCCACTGTGTATTGTACAGAATGTAATATAAGATATGGACTGAGTCCAACTCACTGTTTATTTTGCAGAATGAATTATAAGATATGGACTGAGTCCAACCCACTGTGTATTGCACAGAATGAAATATAAGATCTGGACTGAGTCCACCCCACTGTGTATTGTAGAGAATGTAATATACTACATGGACTGAGTCCAACCCACTGTGTAATGTACAGAATGTAATATAAGATATGGACTGAGTCCAACCAACCTTGTATTGTACAGAATGTAATATAAGATATGGACTGAGTCCAACCCTCTGTGTATTGTGCAGAATGTAATATAAGATATGGACTGAGTCCAACACGCCTTGTATTGTGCAGAATGTAATATAAGATTTGGACTGAGTCCAACCCACTGTGAAATGTACAGAATGTAATATAAGATATGGACTGAGTCCAACCCACTGTGTATTGTACAGAATGTAATATAAGATATGGACTGAGTCCACCCCACTGTGTATTGTACAGAATGTAATATACTTTATGGACTGAGTCCAACCGACGATGTATTGTGCAGAACACAATAAGATATGGATTGAGTCCACCCCACTGCACAATATAAGATATGGATTGAGTCCACCCCACTGTGTATCATACAGACTGTAATATAAGATATGGACTGATTCCAACCCACTGTGTATTGTACAGAAAGTAAAAAAGATATGGACTGAGTCCAACCACTGTGTATTGTATAGAATGTAATATACGATATGGACTGAGTCCAACCGACGTTGTGTTGTGCAGAATGCAATAGAAGATATGGACTGAGTCCAACCCACTGTGTATTGCACAGAATGTAATATAAGATATGGACTGAGTCCAACCCAGTGTGTATTGTACAGAATGTAATATAAAATATGAACTGAGTCCACCCCACTGTGTATTGTACAGTATGTAATATAAGATATGAACTCAGTCCAACCCACGTTGTTTTGTGCAGAATGTAATATAAGATATGGACTGAGTCCACCCCACTGTGTATTGTACAGAATGTAATATAAGATATGGACTGAGTCCACCCCACTGTGTATTTTACAGAATGTAATATAAAATATGGTCTGAGTCCACCCCACTGTGTATTGTACAGAATGTAATATAAGATATGGATTGAGTCCACCCCACTGTGTATTGTACAGACTGTGATATAAGATATGGACTGAGTCCACCCCACTGTGTATTGTACAGAATGTAATATAATATATGGAGTGATTCCAACCCACTGTGTAATGTGCAGAATTTAATAGAAGATATGGACTGAGTCCAACCCACTGTGTAATGTACAGAATATAATATACGATATGGACCGAGTCCACCCCACTGTGTATTGTACAGAATGTAATATAAGATATGGACTGAGTCCTACTCACTGTTTATTGTGCAGAATGAATTATAAGATATGGACTGAGTCCACCCCACTGTGTGTTGTACAGAATGTAATATACCATATGGACTGAGTCCAACCCACGTTGTATTGTGCAGAATGTAATATAAGATATGGACTGAGTCCAACCAACCTAGAATTGTTCAGAATGTAATTTAAGATATGGACTGAGTTGGACCCACTGTGCATTGCACAGAATGTAATATAAGATATGGACTGAGTCCAACTCACTGTTTATTGTGCAGAATGAATTATAACATATGGACTGAGTCCAACCCACTGGGTATTGCACAGAATGTAAGATAAGATATGGACTGAGTCCACTCCACTGTGTATTGTACAGAATGTAATATACTATATGGACTGAGTCCAACCCACTGTGTAATGTTCAGAATGTCATATAAGATATGGACTGAGTCCAACCAACCTTGTATTGTACAGAATGTAATATAAGATTTGGACTGAGTCCAACCCACTGTGAAATGTACAGAATGTAATATAAGATATGGACTGAGTCCACCCCACTGTGTATTGTACAGAATGTAATATAAAATATGGTCTGAGTCCACCCCACTGTGTATTGTACAGAATGTAATATAAGATATGGATTGAGTCCACCCCACTGTGTATTGTACAGACTGTAATATAAGATATGGACTGAGTCCACCCCACTGTGTATTGTACAGAATGTAATATAATATATGGAGTGATTCCAACCCACTGTGTAATGTACAGAATGTAATATAAGATTTGGACTGAGTCCAACCCACTGTGAAATGTACAGAATGTAATATAAGATATGGACTGAGTCCACCCCACTGTGTATTGTACAGAATGTAATATAAGATATGGACTGAGTCCACCCCACTGTGTATTGTACAGAATGTAATATACTTTATGGACTGAGTCCAACCGACGATGTATTGTGCAGAATGCAATATAAGATATGGATTGAGTCCACCCCACTGTGTATCGTACAGACTGTAATATAAGATATGGACTGATTCCAACCCACTTTGCATTGTACAGAAAGTAAAAAAGATATGGACTGAGTCCAACCACTGTGTATTGTATAGAATGTAATATACGATATGGACTGAGTCCAACCGACGTTGTGTTGTGCAGAATGCAATAGAAGATATGGACTGAGTCCAACCCACTGTGTATTGCACAGAATGTAATATAAGATATGGACTGAGTCCAACCCAGTGTGTATTGTACAGAATGTAATATAAAATATGAACTGAGTCCACCCCACTGTGTATTGTACAGTATGTAATATAAGATATGAACTCAGTCCAACCCACGTTGTTTTGTGCAGAATGTAATATAAGATATGGACTGAGTCCACCCCACTGTGTATTGTACAGAATGTAATATAAGATATGGACTGAGTCCAACCCACTGTGTATTGTACAGAATGTAATATAAAATATGGTCTGAGTCCACCCCACTGTGTATTGTACAGAATGTAATATAAGATATGGATTGAGTCCACCCCACTGTGTATTGTACAGACTGTAATATAAGATATGGACTGAGTCCACCCCACTGTGTATTGTACAGAATGTAATATAATATATGGAGTGATTCCAACCCACTGTGTAATGTGCAGAATTTAATAGAAGATATGGACTGAGTCCAACCCACTGTGTAATGTACAGAATGTAATATACGATATGGACCGAGTCCACCCCACTGTGTATTGTTCAGAATGTAATATACCATCTGGACTGAGTCCAACCCACGTTGTATTGTGCAGAATGTAATATAAGATATGGACTGAGTCCAACCAACCTAGAATTGTTCAGAATGTAATTTAAGATATGGACTGAGTTGGACCCACTGTGCATTGCACAGAATGTAATATAATATATGGACTGAGTCCACCCCACTGTGTATTGTACAGAATGTAATATACTATATGGACTGAGTCCAACCCACTGTGTAATGTTCAGAATGTCATATAAGATATGGACTGAGTCCAACCAACGTTGTATTGTACAGAATGTAAGATAAGATATGGACCGAGTCCAACCCTCTGTGTATTGTTCAGAATGTAATATAAGATATGGACTGAGTCCAACAAACCTTGTCTTGTCAGAATGTAACATAAGATTTGGACTGAGTACAACCCACTGTGTAATGTACAGAATGTAATTTTAGAAATGGACTGAGTCCAACCCACTGTGCATTGTACAGAATGTAATATAAAATATGAACTGAGTCCACCCCACTGTGTATTGTACAGAATGTAATATAAGATATGGACTGAGTCCAACCCACGTTGTATTGTGCAGAATGTAATATAAGATATGGACTGAGTCCAACCCACTGTGTATTGTATAGAATGTAATATAAGATATGGACTGAGTCCACCCCACTGTGCATTGTACAGAATGTAATATACGATATGGACTGAGTCCAACCGACGTTGTATTGTGCAGAATGCAATAGAAGATATGGACTGAGTACAACCCACTGTCTATTGCACAGAATGTAATATAAGATATGGACTGATTCCAACCCACTGTGTATTGTACAGAATGTAATATAATATACGGACTGAGTCGACCTCAACTTGTGTTATACAGAATGTAATATAAGATATGGACTGAGTCCACCCCACTGTGTATTGTACAGAATGTAATACAAAGTATGGTCTGAGTCCACCCCACTGTGTATTGTACAGAATGTAATATAAGATATGGATTGAGTCCACCCCACTGTGTATTGTACAGACTGTAATATAAGATATGGACTGAGTCCACCCCACTGTGTATTGTACAGAATTAATATAAGATATGGACTGAGTCCAACCCACTGTGTAATGTACAGAATGTAATATAAGATATGGACTGAGTCCAACCAACCTAGAATTGTTCAAAATGTAATATAAGATATGGACTGATTCCAACCCACTGTGTATTGTACAGAATGTAATATAAGATATGGACTGAGTCCACCCCACTGTGTATTGTAGAGAATGTAATATACTATATGGACTGAGTCAAACCCACTGTGTATTGCACAGAATGAAATATAAGATATGGACTGAGTCCACCCCACTGTGTATTGTAGAGAATGTAATATACTATATGGACTGAGTCCAACCCACTGTTTAATGTACAGAATGTAAAATAAGATATGGACTGAGTCCAACCAACCTTGTATTGTACAGAATGTAATATAAGATATGGACTGAGTCCAACCCTCTGTGTATTGTGCAGAATGTAATATAAGATATGGACTGAGTCCAACACACCTTGTATTGTGCAGAATGTAATATAAGATTTGGACTGAGTCCAACCCACTGTGAAATGTACAGAATGTAATATAAGATATGGACTGAGTCCACCCCACTGTGTATTGTACAGAATGTAATATAAGATATGGACTGAGTCCACCCCACTGTGTATTGTACAGAATGTAATATACTTTATGGACTGAGTCCAACCGACGATGTATTGTGCAGAATGCAATATAAGATATGGATTGAGTCCACCCCACTGTGTATCGTACAGACTGTAATATAAGATATGGACTGATTCCAACCCACTGTGTATTGTACAGAAAGTAAAAAAGATATGGACTGAGTCCAACCACTGTGTATTGTACAGAATGTAATATACGAAATGGACTGAGTCCAACCGACGTTGTATTGTGCAGAATGCAATAGAAGATATGGACTGAGTCCAACCCACTGTGTATTGCACAGAATGTAATGTAAGATATGGACTGAGTCCAACCCACTGTATATTGTACAGAATGTAATATCAGATATGGACTCAGTCCAACCCACTGTGTATTCTACAGATTGTAATATAAGATATGGACTGAGTCCACCCCACTGAGTAATGTACAGAATGTAATATAAGATATGGACTGAGTCCAATCCACGTTGCATTGTGCAGAATGTAATATAAGACATGGACTGAGTCCAACCCATTGTGTATTGTACAGAATGTAACATAAGATATGGACTGATTCCAACCCACTGTGTATTGTACAGAATGTAATATAATATACGGACTGAGTCGACCTCAACTTGTGTTATACAGAATGTAATATAAGATATGGACTGAGTCCACCCCACTGTGTATTGTACAGAATGCAATATAAAATATGGTCTGAGTCCACCCCACTGTGTATTGTACAGAATGTAATATAAGATATGGATTGAGTCCACCCCACTGTGTATTGTACAGACTGTAATATAAGATATGGACTGAGTCCACCCCACTGTGTATTGTACAGAATGAATATATGATATGGACTGAGTCCAACCCACTGTGTCATGTACAGAATGTAATATAAGATATGGACTGAGTCCACCCAACCTAGAATTGTTCAAAATGTAATATAAGATATGGACTGAGTCCAACCCACTGTGTATTGTACAGAATGTAATATAAGATATGGACTGAGTCCAACTCACTGTTTATTTTGCAGAATGAATTATAAGATATGGACTGAGTCCAACCCACTGTGTATTGCACAGAATGAAATATAAGATCTGGACTGAGTCCACCCCACTGTGTATTGTAGAGAATGTAATATACTACATGGACTGAGTCCAACCCACTGTGTAATGTACAGAATGTAATATAAGATATGGACTGAGTCCAACCAACCTTGTATTGTACAGAATGTAATATAAGATATGGACTGAGTCCAACTCTCTGTGCATTGTGCAGAATGTAATATAAGATATGGACTGAGTCCAACACGCCTTGTATTGTGCAGAATGTAATATAAGATTTGGACTGAGTCCAACCCACTGTGAAATGTACAGAATGTAATATAAGATATGGACTGAGTCCACCCCACTGTGTATTGTACAGAATACAATATAAGATATGGACTGAGTCCACCCCACTGTGTTTTGTACAGAATGTAATATACTTTATGGACTGAGTCCAACCGACGATGTATTGTGCAGAATGCAATATAAGATATGGATTGAGTCCACCCCACTCTGTATCGTACAGACTGTAATATAAGATATGAACTCAGTCCAACCCACGTTGTTTTGTGCAGAATGTAATATAAGATATGGACTGAGTCCACCCCACTGTGTATTGTACAGAATGTAATATAAGATATGGACTGAGTCCAACCCACTGTGTATTGTACAGAATGTAATATAAAATATGGTCTGAGTCCACCCCACTGTGTATTGTACAGAATGTAATATAAGATATGGATTGAGTCCACCCCACTGTGTATTGTACAGACTGTAATATAAGATATGGACTGAGTCCACCCCACTGTGTATTGTACACAATGTAATACAATATATGGAGTGATTCCAACCCACTATGTAATGTGCAGAATTTAATAGAAGATATGGACTGAGTCCAACCCACTGTGTAATGTACAGAATGTAATATACGATATGGACCGAGTCCACCCCACTGTGTATTGTACAGAATGTAATATAAAATATGGTCTGAGTCCACCCCACTGTGTATTGTACAGAATGTAATATAAGATATGGATTGAGTCCACCCCACTGTGTATTGTACAGACTGTAATATAAGATATGGACTGAGTCCACCCCACTGTGTATTGTACAGAATGTAATATAATATATGGAGTGATTCCAACCCACTGTGTAATGTGCAGAATTTAATAGAAGATATGGACTGAGTCCAACCCACTGTGTATTGCACAGAATGTAATATAAGATATGGACTGAGTCCAACCAACCTTGTATTGTACAGAATGTAATATAAGATATGGACTGAGTCCAACTCTCTGTGCATTGTGCAGAATGCAATATAAGATATGGACTGAGTCCAACACGCCTTGTATTGTGCAGAATGTAATATAAGATTTGGACTGAGTCCAACCCACTGTGAAATGTACAGAATGTAATATAAGATATGGACTGAGTCCACCCCACTGTGTATTGTACAGAATATAATATAAGATATGGACTGAGTCCACCCCACTGTGTTTTGTACAGAATGTAATATACTTTATGGACTGAGTCCAACCGACGATGTATTGTGCAGAATGCAATATAAGATATGGATTGAGTCCACCCCACTGTGTATCGTACAGACTGTAATATAAGATATGGACTGATTCCAACCCACTGTGTATTGTACAGAAAGTAAAAAAGATATGGACTGAGTCCAACCACTGTGTATTGTACAGAATGTAATATACGATATGGACTGAGTCCAACCGACGTTGTGTTGTGCAGAATGCAATAGAAGATATGGACTGAGTCCAACCCACTGTGTATTGCACAGAATGTAATATAAGATATGGACTGAGTCCAACCCAGTGTGTATTGTACAGAATGTAATATAAAATATGAACTGAGTCCACCCCACTGTGTATTGTACAGTATGTAATATAAGATATGAACTCAGTCCAACCCATGTTGTTTTGTGCAGAATGTAATATAAGATATGGGCTGAGTCCAACCCACGTTGTATTGTGCAGAATGTAATATAAGATATGGACTGAGTCCAACCCACTGTGTATTGTACAAAATGTAATATAATATATGGAGTGATTCCAACCCACTGTGTAATGTGCAGAATTTAATAGAAGATATGGACTGAGTCCAACCCACTGTGTAATGTACAGAATGTAATATACGAAATGGACCGAGTCCACCCCACTGTGTATTGTACAGAATGTAATATAAGATATGGACTGAGTCCTACTCACTGTTTATTGTGCAGAATGAATTATAAGATATGGACTGAGTCCAACCCACTGTCTATTGTGCAGAATGTAATATAAGATATGGACTGAGTCCAACCCACTGTGTATTGTACATAATTTAACACAAGATATGGACTGAGTCCAACCCACCTTGTAATGTGCAGAATGTAATATCAGATATGGACTGAGTCCAACCCACTGTGTATTGTACAGAATGTAATATAAGATATGGACTGAGTCCAACCAACCGTGTGATGTGCAGAATGCAATATAAGATATTTACTGAGTCCAATCCACCTTGTATTGTACAGAATGTAATTTAAGATATGGACTGAGTCCAACCCACCTTGTAATGTGCAGAATATGATATAAGATATGTACTGAGTCCACCCCACTGTGTATTGTCCAGAATGTAAAATAAGATATGGACTGAGTCCACCCCACTGTGTATTGTACAGAATGTAATGTAAGATTTCTACTGAGTCCAACCCACTGTGTATTGTACAGAATGTAAAATAAGATATGGACTGAGTCCAACCCACCTTGTAATGTGCAGAATGTAATTTCAGATATGGACTGAGTCCAACCCACCTTGTAATGTGCAGAATGTAATATAAGATATGGACTGAGTCCAACCCACTGCGTAATGTGCGGAATGTAATATAAGATATGGACTGAGTCGAACCCACCTTGTAATGTGCAGAATGTGATATAAGATATGTACTGAGTCCAACCCACTGTGTAATATGCAGAATGTAATATCAGATATGGACTGAGTCAAACCCACCTTGTAATGTGCAGAATGTAATTTCAGATATGGACTGAGTCCAACCCACCTTGTAATGTGCAGAATGTGATATAAGATATGTCCTGAGTCCAACCCACTGTGTAATGTGCAGAATGTAATATCAGATATGGACTGAGTCCAACCCACCTTGTAATGTGCAGAATGTAATTTCAGATATGGACTGAGTCCAACCCACCTTGTAATGTGCAGAATGTAACATAAGATATGGACTGAGTCCAACCCACTGCGTAATGTGCAGAATGTAATTTCAGATATGGACTGAGTCCAACCCACCTTGTAATGTGCAGAATGTAACATAAGATATGGACTGAGTCCAACCCACTGCGTAATGTGCAGAATGTAAAATAAGATATGTACTGAGTCCAACCCACTGCGTAATGTGCAGAATATAATATAAGATATGGACTGAGTCCAACCCACTGTGTATTGTCCAGAATGTAAAATAAGATATGTACTGAGTCCGACCCACTGCGTAATGTGCAGAATGTAATATATGATATGGACTGAGTCCACCCCACTGTGTATTGTACAGAATGTAATATAAGATATGGACTGAGTCCAACCAACCTTGTGATGTGAAGAATGCAATATAAGATATTTACTGTGTCCAACCCACCTTGTATTGTACAGAATGTAATATAAGATATGGACTGAGTCCAACCCACCTTGTAATGTGCAGAATGTGATATAAGATATGTACTGAGTCCACCCCACTGTGTATTGTCCAGAATGTAAAATAAGATATGGGCTGAGTCCAACCCACTGTGTATTGTACAGAATGTAATATAAGATATGGACTGAGTCCAACCCACCTTGTAATGTGCAGAATGTAATTTCAGATATGGACTGAGTCCAACCCACTGCGTCATGTGCGGAATGTAATATAAGATATGGACTGAGTCCAACCCACCTTGTAATGTGCAGAATGTCAAATAAGATATGTACTGAGTCCAACCCACTGCGTAATGTGCAGAATGTAATATAAGATATGGACTGAGTCCAACCCACCTTGTAATGTGCAGAATGTAAAATAAGATATGTACTGAGTCCAACCCACTGCGTAATGTGCAGAATGTAATATAAGATATGGACTGAGTCCAACCCACTGTGTATTGAACAGAATGTAATATAAGGTATGGACTGAGTCCAACCCACTGTGTATTGTACAGAATGTAATATAAGATATGGACTGAGTCCAACCCACCTTGTAATGTGCAGAATGTAATTTCAGATATGGACTGAGTCCAACCCACCTTCTAATGTGCAGAATGTAATATAAGATATGGGCTGAGTCCAACCCACTGCGTAATGTGCGGAATGAAATATAAGATATGGACTGAGTCCACCCCACTGTGTATTGTCCAGAATGTAAAATAAGATATGGAGTGAGTCCAACCCACTGCGTAATGTGCAGAATGTAATATAAGATATGGAGTGAGTCCAACCCACTGTGTATTGTACAGAATGTAATATAATATATGGACTGAGTCCAACCCACCTTGTAATATACAGAATGTAATATAAGATATGGACTGAGTCCAACCAACCGTGTATTGTGCAGAATGTAATATAAGATATGGACTGAGTCCAACCCACTGTGTAATGTGCAGAATGTAACATAAGATATGTACTGAGTCCAACCCACTGTGTAATGTACAGAATGTAATATAAGATATGGACTGAGTCCACCCCACTGTGTGATGTCCAGAATGAAATATAAGATATGGTCTGAGTCCAACCCACTGTGTATTGTACATAATTTAACACAAGATATGGACTGAGTCCAACCCACCTTGTAATGTGCAGAATGTAATATCAGATATGGACTGAGTCCAACCCACTGTGTATTGTACAGAATGTAATATAAGATATGGTCTGAGTCCAATCCACTGTGTATTGTACGGAATGTAATCTAAGATATGGACTGAGTCCAACCCACTGCGTAATGTGCGGAATGTAATATAAGATATGGACTGAGTCCACCCCACTGTGTATTGTACAGAATGTAATATAAGATATGGACTGAGTCCAACCAACCGTGTGATGTGCAGAATGCAATATAAGATATTTACTGAGTCCAATCCACCTTGTATTGTCCAGAATGTAATTTAAGATATGGACTGAGTCCAACCCACCTTGTAATGTGCAGAATGTGATATAAGATATGTACTGAGTCCACCCCACTGTGTATTGTCCAGAATGTAAAATAAGATATGGACTGAGTCCACCCCACTGTGTATTGTACAGAATGTAATGTAAGATTTCTACTGAGTCCAACCCACTGTGTATTGTACAGAATGTAAAATAAGATATGGACTGAGTCCAACCCACCTTGTAATGTGCAGAATGTAATTTCAGATATGGACTGATTCCAACCCACCTTGTAATGTGCAGAATGTAATATAAGATATGGACTGAGTCCAACCCACTGCGTAATGTGCGGAATGTAATATAAGATATGTACTGAGTAATATGCAGAATGTAATATAGAATCATAGAATCATAGAATCATAGAAGTTACAACATGGAAACAGGCCCTTCGGCCCAACATGTCCATGTCGCCCAGTTTTCCCACTAAGCTAGTCCCAATTGCCTGCACTTGGCCCATATCCCTCGATACCCATCTTCCCCATGTAACTGTCCAAATGCTTTTTAAAAGACAAAATTGTACCCGCCTCTACTACTGCCTCTGGCAGCTCGTTCCAGACACTCACCACCCTTTGAGTGAAAAAATTCCCCCTCTGGATCCTTTTGTATCTCTCCCCTCTCACCTTAAATCTATGTACCCTCGTTATAGACTCCCCTACCTTTGGGAAAAGATTTTGACTATCGACCTTATCTATGCCCCTCATTATTTTATAGACTTCTATAAGATCACCCCTTAACCTCCTACTCTCCAGGGAATAAAGTCCCAGTCTGTCTAACCTCTCCCTGTAAGTCAAACCATCAAGTCCCGGTAGCATCCTAGTAAATCTTTTCTGCACTCTTTCTAGTTTAATAATATCCTTTCTATAATCGGGTGACCAGAACTGTACACATTACTCCAAGTGTGGCCTCACCAATGCCCTGTACAACTTCAACAAGACATCCCAACTCCTGCATTCAATGTTCTGACCAATGAAACCAAGCATGCTGAATGCCTTCTTCACCACCCTATCCACCTGTGACTCCACTTTCAAGGAGCTATGAATCTGTACTCCTAGATCTCTTTCTTCTATAACTCTCCCTAACGCCCTACCATTAACGGAGTTGGTCCTGGCCCGATTCGATCTTCCAAAATGCATCACCTCACATTTATCTAAATTAAACTCCATCTGCCATTCATCGGCCCACTGGCCCAATTTATCAAGATCCCGTTGCAATCCTAGATAACCTTCTTCACTGTCCACAATGCCACCAATCTTGGTGTCATCTGCAAACTTACTAACCATGCCTCCTAAATTCTCATCCAAATCATTAATATAAATAACAAATAACAGCGGACCCAGCACCGATCCCTGAGGCACACCGCTGGACACAGGCATCCAGTTTGAAAAACAACCCTCGACAACCACCCTCTGTCTTCTGTCGTCAAGCCAATTTTGTATCCAATTGGCTACCTCACCTTGGATCCCATGAGATTTAACCTTATGTAACAACCTACCATGCGGTACCTTGTCAAATGCTTTGCTGAAGTCCATGTAGACCACGTCTACTGCACAGCCCTCATCTATCTTCTTGGTTACCCCTTCAAAAAACTCAATCAAATTCGTGAGACATGATTTTCCTCTCACAAAACCATGCTGACTGTTCCTAATTAGTCCCTGCCTCTCCAAATGCCTGTAGATTCTGTCCCTCAGAATACCCTCTAACAACTTACCCACTACAGATGTCAGGCTCACTGGTCTGTAGTTCCCAGGCTTTTCCCTGCCGCCCTTCTTAAACAAAGGCACAACATTTGCTACCCTCCAATCTTCAGGCACCTCACCTGTCGCGGTGGATGATTCAAATATCTCTGCTAGGGGACCCGCAATTTCCTCCCTAACCTCCCATAACGTCCTGGGATACATTTCATCAGGTCCCGGAGATTTATCTACCTTGATGCGCGTTAAGACTTCCAGCACCTCCCTCTCTGTAATATGTACACTCCTCAAGACATCACTATTTATTTCCCCAAGTTCCCTAACATCCATGCCTTTCTCAACCGTAAATACCGATGTGAAATATTCATTCAGGATCTCACCCATCTCTTGTGGTTCCGCACATAGATGACCTTGTTGATCCTTAAGAGGCCCTACTCTCTCCCTTGTTACCCTTTTGCCCTTTATGTATTTGTAGAAGCTCTTTGGATTCACCTTTGCCTGATCTGCCAAAGCAATCTCATATCCCCTTTTTGCCCTCCTGATTTCTCTCTTAACTCTACTCCGGCAATCTCTATACTCTTCAAGGGATCCACTTGATCCCAGCTGCCTATGCATGTCATATGCCTCCTTCTTATTTTTGACTAGTGCCTCAATCTCCCGAGTCATCCAAGGTTCCCTACTTCTACCAGCCTTGCCCTTCACTTTATAAGGAATGTGCTTACACTGAACCCTGGTTAACACACTTTTGAAAGCCTCCCACTTACCAGACGTCCCTTTGCCTGCCAACAGACTCTCCCAATCAACTTCTGAAAGTTCCTGTCTAATACCATCAAAATTGGCCTTTCCCCAATTTAGAATTTTAACTTTTGGGCCAGACCTATCCTTCTCCATAGCTATCTTAAAACTAATGGAATTATGATCACTGGTCCCAAAGTGATCCCTCACTAACACTTCTGTCACCTGCCCTTCCTTATTTCCCAAGAGGAGGTCAAGTTTTGCCCCCTCTCTAGTCGGGCCATCCACATACTGAATGAGAAATTCCTCCTGAATACACACAACAAATTTCTCTCCATCCAAGCCCCTAATGCTATGGCTGTCCCAGTCAATGTTGGGAAAGTTAAAGTCCCCTACTATTACCACCCTATTTTTCTTGCAGCTGTCTGTAATCTCCTTACATATTTGCTCCTCAATTTCCCGTTGACTATTTGGGGGTCTGTAGTACAATCCTATCAAAGTGATCTCTCCCTTCTTATTTTTCAGTTCTACCCATATGGACTCAGTGGGCGAACCCTCGGATATATCCCCTCTCACTACTGCCGTGAT
This sequence comes from Heptranchias perlo, assembly GCF_035084215.1. NCBI lineage: Eukaryota > Metazoa > Chordata > Chondrichthyes > Hexanchiformes > Hexanchidae > Heptranchias > Heptranchias perlo. The sequence continues at coordinate 5,071,015 of NW_027139612.1, read as the reverse complement.
GTTCTCCCTAATCAAGAACGCAACTCCCCCTCCTCTCTTACCTCCTGCTCCATCTTTCCTATAGCATCTGTACCCTGGAACATTGAGCTGCCAGTCCTGCCCCTCCCTTAGCCATGTTTCAGTAATAGCTATAACATCCCAGTCCCATGTACCCATCCATGCCCTGAGTTCATCTGCCTTGCCCATCAGACTTCTTGCATTGAAATAAATGCAGTTTAATCTAGTCTTCCCTTGGTCTTTGCTCTGCTTTCTCAGACCATCTGTCCGGTCATGTTCTGTACACTCTCCCTTACTGCCTTTTGTTTCTGTCACCACTTTATTTCCCACTGACTTCCTGCATCGGTTCCCATCCCCCTGCCACATTAGTTTAAACCCTCCCCAACAGCACTAGCAAACACTCCCCCTAGGACATTGGTTCCAGTCCTGCCCAGATGCAGACCGTCCAATTTGTACTGGTCCCACCTCCCCCAGAACCGGTTCCAATGGCCCAAGAATTTGAATCCCTCCCTCTTGCACCATCTCTCAAGCCACGTATTCATCTTAGCTATCCTGTCATTCCTACTCTGACTAGCCCGTGGCACTGGTAGCAATCCTGAGATTACTATCTTTGAGGTCCTACTCTTTAGTTTAACTCCTAACTCCCTAAATTCAGCTTGTAGGACCTCATCCTGTTTTTTACCTATATCGTTGGTGCCTATATGCACCACGACAACTGGCTGTTCACCCTCCCCCTCCAGAATGTCCTGCAGCCGCTCCGAGACATCCTTGACCCTTGCACCAGGGAGGCAACATACCATCCTGGAGTCTCAGTTGCGTCCGCAGAAACGCCTGTCTATTCCCCTTACAATCGAGTCCCCTATCACTATAGCTCTGCCACTCTTTTTCCTGCCCTCCTGTGCAGCAGAGCCAGCCACGGTGCCATGAACCTGGCCACTGCCACCTTCCCCTGGTGAGCCATCTCCGCCAACAGTATCCAAAACGGTATACCTGTTTTGGAGGGAGATGACCGCAGGGGACCCCTGCACTGCCTTCCTACTCTTCCTCTGTCTGTTGGTCACCCATTCACTATCTCCCTCAGTAATTTTTATCTGCGGTGTGACCAACTCACTGAACGTGCTATCCACGACTTTCTCAGCATCGCGGATGCTCCAAAGTGAGTCCATCCGCAGCTCCAGAGCCGTCAAGCGGTCAAACAATAGCTGCAGCTGGACACACTTCCCGCAGGTGAAGGAATCAGGGATACAGGAAGGAGCCCTGAATTCCCACATCCCACAAGAGGAACATGACACGGCGCTGGGATCTCCTGCCATGACGTAACCCTTAAATTAGCTTAAGAACAACTACAATGTCAAGAGAAAAAAAAAGGAAAGAAAAACTACTTACCACTCCCTTTAAGGAGTTTACTCCTTTAAATTGTTCTCAATTTAGAGAATGTTAACTACACTAGGGACCTTGATTCACTAAAAAATAAACGCTACTTCCTATAAGACCTGCAGACCTTCCCTTTCCTTTTACTTCTGTTACTGTAGATAAGGAGAAATACTCACCTGAACCTACTCACCAATCAGGTGCCTCCCCTGTGTCGCGTCCCGATCTGATTCCTGACGTCACTTCGAACTCGGTCGCAGCTCCGCTCGGCTCCTCTCAGCTGTTCTCAGCGCTCTGAAATCCCGTCTTTTATCGGACGCTCCCTCCGCTCCGCTCGGCTCCTCTCAGCTGTTCTCAGCGCTCTGAAATCCCGCCTTTTATCGGACGCTCCCTCTGCTCGGCTCGGCTCCTCTCAGCGCTCTGAAATCCCGCCTTTTATCAGACGCTCCCTCCGCTCGGCTCGGCTCCTCTCAGCTGTTCTCAGCGCTCTGAAATCCCGCCTTTTATCGGACGCTCCCTCCGCTCGGCTCGGCTCCTCTCAGCTGTTCTCAGCGCTCTGAAATCCCGCCTTTTATCGGACGCTCCCTCCGCTCGGCTCGGCTCCTCTCAGCGCTCTGAAATCCCGCCTTTTATCGGACGCTCCCTCCGCTCGGCTCGGCTCCTCTCAGCTGTTCTCAGCGCTCTGAAATCCCGCCTTTTATCGGACGCTCCCTCCGCTCGGCTCGGCTCCTATCTTCTATTAAATTCTGCACATTACACAGTGGGGTGGACTCAGTCTATATCTTATGTTACATTCTGTACAACACACAGTGGCTTTGAATCACTCCATATATTATATTACATTCTGTACAATACACAGTGGGGTGGACTCAGTCCATATCTTATATCACATTCTGTACAATACACAGTGGGTTGGACTCAGTCCATATCTTATATTACATTCTGCACAATACAACGTGGGTTGGACTCAGTCCATATCTTATATTACATTCTGCACAAAACAACGTGGGTTGGACTGAGTTCATATCTTATATTACATACTGTACAATACACAGTGGGGTGGACTCAGTTCATATTTTATATTACATTCTGTACAATATACACTGGGTTGGACTCAGTCCATATCTTATATTACATTCTGTGCAATAGACAGTGGGTTGTACTCAGTCCATATCTTCTATTGCATTCTGCACAATACAACGTCGGTTGGACTCAGTCCATATCGTATATTACATTCTGTACAATACACAGTGGTTGGACTCAGTCCATATCTTTGTTACATTCTGTACAATACACAGTGGGTTGGAATCAGTCCTTATCTAATATTACAGTCTGTAACAACACACAGTGGGTTGGACTCAGTGCATATATTATATTACATTCTGTACAATGCACAGTGGGGTGGACTCAGTTCATATCTTATATTACATTCTATACAATACACAGTGGGTTGGACTCAGTCCATATCTTATATTACATTCTGCACAATACAACGTGGGTTGGACTCAGTCCATATCTTATATTACATTCTGTACAATACACAGTGGGGTGGACTCAGTTCATAGTTTATATTACATTCTGTACAATACACAGTGGGGTGGACTCAGTCCATATCTTATATTACATTCTGTACAATACACAGTGGGTTGGACTCAGCAAAGATCTTATATTACATTCTGTGCAATACACAGTGGGTTGGACTCAGAACAGATCTTATATTACATTCTGTACAATACACAGTGGGTGGGACTCAGTCCATATCTTATATTACATTCTTTACAATACACAGTGGGGTGGACTCAGAAGAGATCTTATCTTACATTCTGTACAATGCACACTGGGTGGGACTCAGTCCATATCTTATATTGCATGCTGCACAATACAACGTCGGTTGGACTCAGTCCATATAGTATATTACATTCTGTACAATACACAGTGGGGTGGACTCAGTCCATATCTTAAATTACATTCTGTACAATACACAGTGGGTTGGACTCAGTCCATATCTAAAATTACATTCTGTACAATACACAGTGGGTTGGACTCAGAACAGATCTTATATTACATTCTGTACAATACACAGTGGGTTGGACTCAGAACAGATCTTATATTACATTCTGTACAATACACAGTGGGTTGGACTCAGATCAGATCTTATATTACATTCTGTAACAACATACAGTGGGTTGGACTTAGTGCATATATTATATTACATTCTGTACAATACACAGTGGGGTGGACTCAGTCCATATCTTATATCACATTCTATACAATACACAGTGGGTTGGACTCAGTCCATATCTTATATTACATTCTGCACAATACAACGTGGGTTGGACTCAGTCCATATCTTATATTACATTCTGTACAATACACAGTGGGGTGGACTCAGTTCATATTTTATATTACATTCTGTACAATACACAGTGGGGTGGACTCAGTCCATATCTTATATTACATTCTGTACAATACACAGTGGTTGGGACTCAGTCCATATCTTATATTACATTCTTTACAATACACAGTGGGGTGGACTCAGAAGAGATCTTATCTTACATTCTGTACAATGCACAGTGGGTGGGACTCAGTCCATATCTTATATTGCATGCTGCACAATACAACGTCGGTTGGACTCAGTCCATATAGTATATTACATTCTGTACAATACAAAGTGGGGTGGACTCAGTCCATATCTTATATTACATTCTGTACAATACACAGTGGGTTGGACTCAGAACAGATCTTATATAACATTCTGTACAATACACAGTGGGTTGGACTCAGATCAGATCTTATATTACATTCTGTACAATACACAGTGGGTTGGACTCAGAACAGATCTTATATTACATTCTGTACAATACACAGTGGGTTGGACTCAGTCCATATCTTATATTACATTCTGTACAATACAAGGTTGGTTGGACTCAGTCCATATCTTATATGACATTCTGTACATGACACAGTGGGTTGGACTCAGTCCAAAGAGTATATTACATTCTGCACAATACACAGTGGGGTGGACTCAGTCCATATCTTATCTTACATTCTGTGCAATACCCAGTGGGTTGGACTCAGTCCATATGTTATAATTCATTCTGCACAATAAACAGTGAGTTGGACTCAGTCCATATCTTATGTTACATTCTGTGCAATGCACAGTGGGTCTAACTCAGTCCATATCTTAAATTACATTCTGAACAATTCTCGGTTGGTTGGACTCAGTCCATATCTGATATTACATTCTGCACAATACAACGTGTGTTGGACTCAGTCCATATATTATATTACATTATGTACAACACACATTGGGGTGGACTCAGTCCATATCTTATATTACATTCTGCACAATAGACAGTGGGTTGGACTCAGTCCATATCTTATAATTCATTCTGCACAATAAACAGTGAGTAGGACTCAGTCCATAACTTATATTACATTCTGTACAATACACAGTGGGGTGGACTCAGTCCATATCTTATATTACATTCTGTACAATACACATTGGGTTGGACTCAGTCCATATCTTATATTACATTCTGCACAATACAACGTGGGTTGGACTCAGTCCATATCTTATATTACATTCTGCACAAAACAACGTGGGTTGGACTGAGTTCATATCTTATATTACATACTGTACAATACACAGTGGGGTGGACTCAGTTCATATTTTATATTACATTCTGTACAATACACACTGGGTTGGACTCAGTCCATATCTTATATTACATTCTGTGCAATAGGCAGTGGGTTGTACTCAGTCCATATCTTCTATTGCATTCTGCACAATACAACGTCGGTTGGACTCAGTCCATATCGTATATTACATTCTGTACAATACACAGTGGTTGGACTCAGTCCATATCTTTGTTACATTCTGTACAATACACAGTGGGTTGGAATCAGTCCTTATCTTATATTACAGTCTGTATCAACACACAGTGGGTTGGACTCAGTGCATATATTATATTACATTCTGTACAATGCACAGTGGGGTGGACTCAGTCCATATCTTATATTACATTCTATACAATACACAGTGGGTTGGACTCAGTCCATATCTTATATTACATTCTGCACAATACAACGTGGGTTGGACTCAGTCCATATCTTATATTACATTCTGTACAATACACAGTGGGGTGGACTCAGTTCATATTTTATACTACATTCTGTACAATACACAGTGGGGTGTACTCAGTCCATATCTTATATTACATTCTGTACAATACACAGTGGGTTGGACTCAGCAAAGATCTTACATTACATTCTGTGCAATACACAGTGGGTTGGACTCAGAACAGATCTTATATTACATTCTGTACAATACACAGTGGGTGGGACTCAGTCCATATCTTATATTGCATGCTGCACAAAACAACGTCGGTTGGACTCAGTCCATATAGTATATTACATTCTGTACAATACACAGTGGGGTGGACTCAGTCCATATCTTATATTACATTCTGTACAATACACAGTGGGTTGGACTCAGTCCATATCTAAAATTACATTCTGTACAATACACTGTGGGTTGGACTCAGTCCATATCTTATATTACATTCTGTACAATGCACAGTGGGTTGGACTCAGAACAGATCTTATATTACATTCTGTACAATACACAGTGGGTTGGACTCAGAACAGATCTTATATAACATTCTGTACAATACACAGTGGGTTGGACTCAGAACAGATCTTATATTACATTCTGTAACAACATGCAGTGGGTTGGACTCAGTGCATATATTATATTACATTCTGTACAATACACAGTGGGGTGGACTCAGTCCATATCTTATATTACATTCTATACAATACACAGTGGGTTGGACTCAGTCCATATCTTATATTACATTCTGCACAATACAACGTGGGTTGGACTCAGTCCATATCTTATATTACATTCTGTACAATACACAGTGGGGTGGACTCAGTTCATATTTTATATTACATTCTGTACAATACACAGTGGGGTGGACTCAGTCCATATCTTATATTACATTCTGTACAATACACAGTGGGTTGGACTCAGTCCATATCTTATATTACATTCTGTGCAATACACAGTGGGTTGGACTCAGAACAGATCTTATGTTACATTCTGTACAATACACAGTGGTTGGGACTCAGTCCATATCTTATATTACATTCTTTACAATACACAGTGGGGTGGACTCAGAAGAGATCTTATCTTACATTCTGTACAATGCAAAGTGGGTGGGACTCAGTCCATATCTTATATTGCATGCTGCACAATACAACGTCGGTTGGACTCAGTCCATATAGTATATTACATTCTGTACAATACAAAGTGGGGTGGACTCAGTCCATATCTTATATTACATTCTGTACAATACACAGTGGGTTGGACTCAGAACAGATCTTATATAACATTCTGTACAATACACAGTGGGTTGGACTCAGATCAGATCTTATATTACATTCTGTACAATACACAGTGGGTTGGACTCAGAACAGATCTTATATTACATTCTGTACAATACACAGAGGGTTGGACTCAGTCCATGTCTTATATTACATTCTGTACAATACAAGGTTGGTTGGACTCAGTCCATATCTTATATGACATTCTGTACATGACACAGTGGGTTGGACTCAGTCCATATAGTATATTACATTTTGCACAATACACAGTGGGGTGGACTCAGTCCATATGTTATCTTACATTCTGTGCAATACCCAGTGGGTTGGACTCAGTCCATATGTTATAATTCATTCTGCACAATAAACAGTGAGTTGGACTCAGTCCATAACCTATGTTACATTCTGTGCAATGCACAGTGGGTCGAACTCAGTCCATATCTTAAATTACATTCTGAACAATTCTCGGTTGGTTGGACTCAGTCCATATCTTATATTACATTCTTTACAATACACAGTGGGGTGGACTCAGAAGAGATCTTATCTTACATTCTGTACAATGCACAGTGGGTGGGACTCAGTCCATATCTTATATTGCATGCTGCACAAAACAACGTCGGTTGGACTCAGTCCATATAGTATATTACATTCTGTACAATACACAGTGGGTTGGACTCAGTCCATATCTTATATTACATTCTGTACAATACACAGTGGGTTGGACTCAGTCCATATCTAAAATTACATTCTGTACAATACACAGTGGGTTGGACTCAGTCCATATCTTATATTACATTCTGTACAATACACAGTGGGTTGGACTCAGAACAGATCTTATATTACATTCTGTACAATACACAGTGGGTTGGACTCAGAACAGATCTTATATAACATTCTGTACAATACACAGTGGGTTGGACTCAGATCAGATCTTATATTACATTCTGTACAATACACAGTGGGTTGGACTCAGAACAGATCTTATATTACATTCTGTAACAACATACAGTGGGTTGGACTCAGTGCATATATTATATTACATTCTGTACAATACACAGTGGGGTGGACTCAGTCCATATCTTATATTACATTCTATACAATACACAGTGGGTTGGACTCAGTCCATATCTTATATTACATTCTGCACAATACAACGTGGGTTGGACTCAGTCCATATCTTATATTACATTCTGTACAATACACAGTGGGGTGGACTCAGTTCATATTTTATATTACATTCTGTACAATACACAGTGGGGTGGACTCAGTCCATATCTTATATTACATTCTGTACAATACACAGTGGGTTGGACTCAGTCCATATCTTATATTACATTCTGTGCAATACACAGTGGGTTGGACTCAGAACAGATCTTATGTTACATTCTGTACAATACACAGTGGGTGGGACTCAGTCCATATCTTATATTACATTCTTTACAATACACAGTGGGGTGGACTCAGAAGAGATCTTATCTTACATTCTGTACAATGCACAGTGGGTGGGACTCAGTCCATATCTTATATTGCATGCCGCACAATACAACGTCGGTTGGACTCAGTCCATATAGTATATTACATTCTGTACAATACAAAGTGGGGTGGACTCAGTCCATATCTTATATTACATTCTGTACAATACACAGTGGGTTGGACTCAGAACAGATCTTATATAACATTCTGTACAATACACAGTGGGTTGGACTCAGATCAGATCTTATATTACATTCTGTACAATACACAGTGGGTTGGACTCAGAACAGATCTTATATTACATTCTGTACAATACACAGAGGGTTGGACTCAGTCCATATCTTATATTACATTCTGTACAATACAAGGTTGGTTGGACTCAGTCCATATCTTATATGACATTCTGTACATGACACAGTGGGTTGGACTCAGTCCTTATCGTATATTACATTCTGCACAATACACAGTGGGGTGGACTCAGTCCATATCTTATCTTACATTCTGTGCAATACCCAGTGGGTTGGACTCAGTCCATATGTTATAATTCATTCTGCACAATAAACAGTGAGTTGGACTCAGTCCATATCTTATGTTACATTCTGTGCAATGCACAGTGGGTCGAACTCAGTCCATATCTTACATTACATTCTGAACAATTCTCGGTTGGTTGGACTCAGTCCATATCTTATATTACATTCTGCACAATACAACGTGTGTTGGATTCAGTACATATATTATATTACATTCTGTACAACACACATTGGGGTGGACTCAGTCCATATCTTATATTACATTCTGCACAATAGACAGTGGGTTGGACTCAGTCCATATCTTATAATTCATTCTGCACAATAAACAGTGAGTAGGACTCAGTCCATATCTTATATTACATTCTGTACAATACACAGTGGGGTGGACTCGGTCCATATCGTATATTACATTCTGCACATTACACAGTGGGTTGGACTCAGTCCATATCTTCTATTAAATTCTGCACATTACACAGTGGGGTGGACTCAGTCTATATCTTATATTACATTCTGTACAACACACAGTGGCTTTGAATCACTCCATATATTATATTACATTCTGTACAATACACAGTGGGGTGGACTCAGTCCATATCTTATATTACATTCTGTACAATACACAGTGGGTTGGACTCAGTCCATATCTTATATTACATTCTGCACAATACAACGTGGGTTGGACTCAGTCCATATCTTATATTACATTCTGTACAATACACAGTGGGTTGGACTGAGTTCATATCTTATATTACATACTGTACAATACACAGTGGGGTGGACTCAGTCCATATCTTATATTACATTCTGTGCAATAGGCAGTGGGTTGTACTCAGTCCATATCTTCTATTGCATTCTGCACAATACAACGTCGGTTGGACTCAGTCCATATGGTATATTACAATCTGTACAATACACAGTGGTTGGACTCAGTCCATATCTTTGTTACATTCTGTACAATACACAGTGGGTTGGATTCAGTCCTTATCTTATATGACAGTCTGTAACAACACACAGTGGGTTGGACTCAGTGCATATATTATATTACATTCTGTACAATGCACAGTGGGGTGGACTCAGTCCATATCTTATATTACATTCTGTACAATACACAGTGGGGTGGACTCAGTTCATATTTTATATTACATTCTGTACAATACACAGTGGGGTGGACTCAGTCCATATCTTATATTACATTCTGTGCAATACACAGTGGGTTGGACTCAGAACAGATCTTATATTACATTCTGTACAATACACAGTGGGTGGGACTCAGTCCATATCTTATATTACATTCTTTACAATACACAGTGGGGTGGACTCAGAAGAGATCTTATCTTACATTCTGTACAATGCACAGTGGGTGGGACTCAGTCCATATCTTATATTGCATGCTGCACAATACAACGTCGGTTGGACTCAGTCCATATAGTATATTACATTCTGTACAATACACAGTGGGGTGGACTCAGTCCATATCTTATATTACATTCTGTACAATACACAGTGGGTTGGACTCAGTCCATATCTAAAATTACATTCTGTACATTACACAGTGGGTTGTACTCAGTCCAAATCTTATGTTACATTCTGACAATACAAGGTTTGTTGGACTCAGTCCATATCTTATATTACATTCTGCACAATACACAGAGGGTTGGACTCAGTCCATATCTTATATTACATTCTGTACAATACAAGGTTGGTTGGACTCAGTCCATATCTTATATGACATTCTGTACATTACACAGTGGGTTGGACTCAGTCCATATGTTATAATTCATTCTGCACAATAAACAGTGAGTTGGACTCAGTCCATATCTTATATTACATTCTGTGCAATGTACAGTGGGTCCAACTCAGTCCATATCTTAAATTACATTCTGAACAATTCTAGGTTGGTTGGACTCAGTCCATATCTTATATTACATTCTGCACAATACAACGTGGGTTGGACTCAGTCCATATAGTATATTACATTCTGTACAACACACAGTGGGTTGGACTCAGTCCATATCTTATATTACATTCTGCACATTACGCAGTGGGTTGGACTCAGTACATATCTTATTTTACATTCTGCACATTACAAGGTGGGTTGGACTCAGTCCATATCTTATATTACATTCTGCACATTACGCAGTGGGTTGGACTCAGTACATATCTTATTTTACATTCTGCACATTACAAGGTGGGTTGGACTCAGTCCATATCTTATATTACATTCCGCACATTACGCAGTGGGTTGGACTCAGTCCATATCTGAAATTACATTCTGCACATTACAAGGTGGGTTGGACTCAGTCCATATCTTATATTACATTCTGTACAATACACAGTGGGTTGGACTCAGCCCATATCTTATTTTACATTCTGGACAATACACAGTGGGGTGGACTCAGTACATCTCTTATATCACATTCTGCACATTACAAGGTGGGTTGGACTCAGTCCATATCTTATATTACATTCTGTACAATACAAGGTGGGTTGGACTCAGTAAATATCTTATATTGCAATCTTCACATCACAAGGTTGGTTGGACTCAGTCCATATCTTATATTACATTCTGTACAATACACAGTGGGGTGGACTCAGTCCATATCATATATTACATTCTGCACATTACGCAGTGGGTTGGACTCAGTACATATCTTATTTTACATTCTGGACAATACACAGTGGGTTGGACTCAGTCCATATCTTATATTACATTCTGCACATTACGCAGTGGGTTGGACTCAGTACATATTTTATTTTACATTCTGCACATTACGCAGTGGGTTGGACTCAGTCCATATCTTATGTTACATTCTGCACATTACAAGGTGGGTTGGACTCAGTCCATATCTGAAATTACATTCTGCACATTACGCAGTGGGTTGGACTCAGTACATATCTTATGTTACATTCTGCACATTACAAGGTGGGTTGGACTCAGTCCATGTCTGAAATTACATTGTGCACATTACAAGGTGGGTTGGACTCAGTCCATATCTGATAATACATTCTGCACATTACACAGTGGGTTGGACTCAGGACATATCTTATATCACATTCTGCACATTACAAGGTGGGTTGGACTCAGTCCATATCTTATATTACATTCCGCACATTACGCAGTGGGTTGGACTCAGTCCATATCTTATATTACATTCTGCACATTACAAGGTGGGTTGGACTCAGTCCATATCTGAAATTACATTCTGCACATTACAAGGTGGGTTGGGCTCAGTCCATATCTTATATTACATTCTGTACAATACACAGTGGGATGGACTCAGCCCATATCTTATTTTACATTCTGTACAATACACAGTGGGTTGGACTCAGTAGAAATCTTACATTACATTCTGTACAATACACAGTGGGGTGGACTCAGTCCATATCTTATTTTATATTCTGGACAATACACAGTGGGGTGGTCTCAGTACATATCTTATATCACATTCTGCACATTACAAGGTGGGTTGGACTCAGTCCATATCTTAAATTACATTCTGTACAATACAAGGTGGATTGGACTCAGTAAATATCTTATATTGCATTCTGCACATCACACGGTTGGTTGGACTCAGTCCATATCTTGTGTTAAATTATGTACAATACGCAGTGGGTTGGACTCAGACCATATCTTATATTACATTCTGCACATCACACAGTGGGGTGGACTCAGTCCATATCTGATATTACATTCTGCACATTACAAGGTGGGTTGGACTCAGTCCATATCTTATATTACATTCTGTACAATACACAGTGGGTTGGACTCAGTCCATACCTTATATTACATTCTGTTCAATACACAGTGGGGTGGACTCAGTCCATATCTTTTATTGCATTCTGCACATGACACAGTGGGTTGGACTCAGTCCATATCTGATATTACATTCTGTACAATACACAGTGGGTTGGACTCAGTCCATATCTTATATTACATTCTGCACATTACGCAGTGGGTTGGACTCAGGACATATCTTATTTTACATTCTGCACATTACAAGGTGGGTTGGACTCAGTCCATATCTTATATTACATTCTGCACATTACGCAGTGGGTTGGACTCAGTACATATCTTATTTTACATTCTGCACATTACAAGGTGTGTTGGACTCAGTCCATATCTTATATTACATTCCGCACATTACGCAGTGGGTTGGACTCAGTCCATATCTGAAATTACATTCTGCACATGACAAGGTGGGTTGGACTCAGTCCATATCTTATATTACATTCTGTACAATACACAGTGGGTTGGACTCAGCCCATATCTTATTTTACATTCTGGACAATACACAGTGGGGTGGACTCAGTACATATCTTATATCACATTCTGCACATTCCAAGGTGGGTTGGACTCAGTCCATATCTGAAATTACATTCTGCACATTACGCAGTGGGTTGGACTCAGTCCATATCTTATGTTACATTCTGCACATTACAAGGTGGGTTGGACTCAGTCCATATCTGAAATTACATTCTGCACATTACAAGGTGGGTTGGACTCAGTCCATATCTGATATTACATTCTGCACATTACACAGTGGGTTGGACTCATGACATATCTTATATCACATTCTGCACATTACAAGGTGGGTTGGACTCAGTCCATATCTGAAATTACATTCTGCACATTACAAGGTGGGTTTGACTCAGTCCATATCTGATATTACATTCTGCATATTACACAGTGGGTTGGACTCAGTACATATCTTATATCACATTCTGCACATTACAAGGTGGGTTCGACTCAGTCAATATCTTATATTACATTCCGCACATTACGCAGTGGGTTGGACTCAGTCCATATCTTATATTACATTCTGCACATTACAAGGTGGGTTGGACTCAGTCCATATCTGAAATTACATTCTGCACATTACAAGGTGGGTTGGACTCAGTCCATATCTTATTTTACATTCTGTACAATACACAGTGGGTTGGACTCAGTAGAAATCTTACATTACATTCTGTACAATACACAGTGGGGTGGACTCAGTCCATATCTTATTTTACATTCTGGACAATACACAGTGGGGTGGACTCAGTACATATCTTATATCACATTCTGCACATTACAAGGTGGGTTGGACTCAGTCCATATCTTAAATTACATTCTGTACAATACAAGGTGGATTGGACTCAGTAAATATCTTATATTGCATTCTGCACATCACACGGTTGGTTGGACTCAGTCCATATCTTATATTACATTCTGTACAATACACAGTGGGTTGGACTCAGTCCATATCTGATATTACATTCTGCACATTACAAGGTGGGTTGGACTCAGTCCATATCTTGTGTTAAATTATGTACAATACACAGTGGGTTGGACTCAGACCATATCTTATATTACATTCTGCACATCACACAGTGGGGTGGACTCAGTCCATATCTTATATTACATTCTGTAAATTACACAGTGGGTTGGACTCAGTACATATCTTATGTTACATTCTGCACATTACACAGTGGGTTGGACTCAGTCCATATCTTATATTACATTCTGCACAATACACGGTTGGTTGGACTCAGTCCATATCTTATATTACATTCTGTATATTACAAGGTGGGTTGGACTCAGTCCATATATTATATTACATTCTGTACAATACACAGTGGGTTGGACTCACTCCATATCTTATTTTACATTCTGGACAATACACAGTGGGGTGGACTCAGTCCATATCTTATATTTCATTCCGCACATTACGCAGTGGGTTGGACTCAGCCCATATCTTATATTACATTCTGCACATTAGAAGGTGGGTTGGACTCAGTCCATATCTGAAATTACATTCTGCACATTACAAGGTGGGTTGGACTCAGTCCATATCTTATATTACATTCTGTACAATACACAGTGGGTTGGACTCAGTCCATACCTTATATTACATTCTGTTCAATACACAGTGGGGTGGACTCAGTCCATATCTTTTATTGCATTCGGCACATGACACAGTGGGTTGGACTCAGTCCATATCTTATATTACATTCTGTACAATACACAGTGGGTTGGACTCAGTCCATATCTTATATTACATTCTGCACATTACGCAGTGGGTTGGACTCAGTACATATCTTATTTTACATTCTGCACATTACAAGGTGGGTTGGACTCAGTCCATATCTTATATTACATTCTGTACAATACACAGTGGGTTGGACTCAGCCCATATCTTATTTTACATTCTGGACAATACACAGTGGGGTGGACTCAGTACATCTCTTATATCACATTCTGCACATTACAAGGTGGGTTGGACTCAGTCCATATCTTATATTACATTCTGTACAATACAAGGTGGGTTGGACTCAGTAAATATCTTATATTGCATTCTTCACATCACAAGGTTGGTTGGACTCAGTCCATATCTTATATTACATTCTGTACAATACACAGTGGGGTGGACTCAGTCCATATCATATATTACATTCTGCACATTACGCAGTGGGTTGGACTCAGTACATATCTTATTTTACATTCTGGACAATACACAGTGGGTTGGACTCAGTCCATATCTTATATTACATTCTGCACATTACGCAGTGGGTTGGACTCAGTACATATCTTATTTTACATTCTGCACATTACGCAGTGGGTTGGACTCAGTCCACATCTTATGTTACATTCTGCACATTACAAGGTGGGTTGGACTCAGTCCATATCTGAAATTACATTCTGCACATTACGCAGTGGGTTGGACTCAGTACATATCTTATGTTACATTCTGCACATTACAAGGTGGGTTGGACTCAGTCCATGTCTGAAATTACATTGTGCACATTACAAGGTGGGTTGGACTCAGTCCATATCTGATAATACATTCTGCACATTACACAGTGGGTTGGACTCAGGACATATCTTATATCACATTCTGCACATTACAAGGTGGGTTGGACTCAGTCCATATCTTATATTACATTCCGCACATTACGCAGTGGGTTGGACTCAGTCCATATCTTATATTACATTCTGCACATTACAAGGTGGGTTGGACTCAGTCCATATCTGAAATTACATTCTGCACATTACAAGGTGGGTTGGGCTCAGTCCATATCTTATATTACATTCTGTACAATACACAGTGGGGTGGACTCAGTCCATATCTTATTTTATATTCTGGACAATACACAGTGGGGTGGTCTCAGTACATATCTTATATCACATTCTGCACATTACAAGGTGGGTTGGACTCAGTCCATATCTGAAATTACATTCTGCACATTACAAGGTGGGTTGGACTCAGTAGAAATCTTACATTACATTCTGTACAATACACAGTGGGGTGGACTCAGTCCATATCTTATTTTATATTCTGGACAATACACAGTGGGGTGGTCTCAGTACATATCTTATATCACATTCTGCACATTACAAGGTGGGTTGGACACAGTCCATATCTTAAATTACATTCTGTACAATACAAGGTGGATTGGACTCAGTAAATATCTTATATTGCATTCTGCACATCACACGGTTGGTTGGACTCAGTCCATATCTTGTGTTAAATTATGTACAATACGCAGTGGGTTGGACTCAGACCATATCTTATATTACATTCTGCACATCACACAGTGGGGTGGACTCAGTCCATATCTGATATTACATTCTGCACATTACAAGGTGGGTTGGACTCAGTCCATATCTTATATTACATTCTGTACAATACACAGTGGGTTGGACTCAGTCCATACCTTATATTACATTCTGTTCAATACACAGTGGGGTGGACTCAGTCCATATCTTTTATTGCATTCTGCACATGACACAGTGGGTTGGACTCAGTCCATATCTGATATTACATTCTGTACAATACACAGTGGGTTGGACTCAGTCCATATCTTATATTACATTCTGCACATTACGCAGTGGGTTGGACTCAGGACATATCTTATTTTACATTCTGCACATTACAAGGTGGGTTGGACTCAGTCCATATCTTATATTACATTCTGCACATTACGCAGTGGGTTGGACTCAGTACATATCTTATTTTACATTCTGCACATTACAAGGTGTGTTGGACTCAGTCCATATCTTATATTACATTCCGCACATTACGCAGTGGGTTGGACTCAGTCCATATCTGAAATTACATTCTGCACATGACAAGGTGGGTTGGACTCAGTCCATATCTTATATTACATTCTGTACAATACACAGTGGGTTGGACTCAGCCCATATCTTATTTTACATTCTGGACAATACACAGTGGGGTGGAATCAGTACATATCTTATATCACATTCTGCACATTCCAAGGTGGGTTGGACTCAGTCCATATCTTATATTACATTCTGTACAATACAAGGTGGGTTGGACTCAGTAAATATCTTATATTGCATTCTTCACATCACAAGGTTGGTTGGACTCAGTCCATATCTTATATTACATTCTGTACAATACACAGTGGTGTGGACTCAGTCCATATCATATATTACATTCTGCACATTACGCAGTGGGTTGGACTCAGTACATATCTTATTTTACATTCTGGACAATACACAGTGGGTTGGACTCAGTCCATATCTTATATTACATTCTGCACATTACGCAGTGGGTTGGACTCAGTACATATCTTATTTTACATTCTGCACATTACGCAGTGGGTTGGACTCAGTCCATATCTTATGTTACATTCTGCACATTACAAGGTGGGTTGGACTCAGTCCATATCTGAAATTACATTCTGCACATTACGCAGTGGGTTGGACTCAGTCCATATCTTATGTTACATTCTGCACATTACACAGTGGGTTGGACTCAGTCCATATCTTATATTACATTCTGCACATTACAAGGTGGGTTGGACTCAGTCCATATCTTGTGTTAAATTATGTACAATACACAGTGGGTTGGACTCAGACCATATCTTATATTACATTCTGCACATCACACAGTGGGGTGGACTCAGTCCATATCTTATATTACATTCTGTACATTACACAGTGGGTTGGACTCAGCACATATCTTATATTACATTCTGCACATTACACAGTGGGTTGTACTCAGTCCATATCTTATGTTACATTCTGCACATTACAAGGTGGGTTGGACTCAGTCCATATCTTATATTACATTCTGTACATTACACGGTGGAGTGGACTCAGTCCATATCTTATATTACATTCTGCACATTACACAGTGGGTTGGACTCAGTACATATCTTATATCACATTCTGCACATTACAAGGTGGGTTGGACTCAGTCCATATCTTATATTACATTCTGTACAATACAAAGTGGGTTGGACTCATCCCATATCTTATTTTACATTCTGTACAATACACAGTGGGTTGGACTCAGTAGAAATCTTACATTACATTCTGTACAATACACAGTGGGGTGGACTCAGTCCATATCTTATTTTACATTCTGGACAATACACAGTGGGGTGGACTCTGTTCATATCTTATATCACATTCTGCACATTACAAGGTGGGTTGGACTCAGTCCATATCTTATATTACATTCTGTACAATACAAGGTGGGTTGGACTGAGTAAATATCTTATATTACATTCTGCACATCACACGGTTGGTTGGACTCAGTCCATATCTTATATTACATTCTGCACAATGCACAGTGGGGTGGACTCAGTCCATATCTTATATTACATTCCGCACATTACGCAGTGGGTTGGACTCAGTCCATATCTTACATTACATTCTGTACAATACACAGTGGGTTGGACTCAGTCCATATCTTATATTACATTCTGTACAATACACAGTGGGTTGGAATCAGTCCATATCTTATATTACATTCCGTACAATACACAGTGGATTGGACTCAGACCATATCTTATATTACATTCTGTACAATACACAGTGGGTTGGACTCAGCCCATATCTTATATTACATTCTGTACAATACACAGTGGGTTGGACTCAGTCCATATCCGATATTACATTCTGCACATTACAAGGTGGGTTGGACTCAGTCCATATCTTGTGTTAAATTATGTACAATACACAGTGGGTTGGACTCAGACCATAATCTTATATTACATTCTGCACATCACACAGTGGGGTGGACTCAGTCCATATCTTATATTACATTCTGTACATCACACAGTGGGTTGGACTCAGTACATATCTTCTATTACATTCTGCACAATGCACGGTTGGTTGGACTCAGTCCATATCTTATATTACATTCTGTATATTACAAGGTGGGTTGGACTCAGTCCATATCTTATATTACATTCTGCACATCACAAGGTGGGTTGGACTCAGTCCACATCTGAAATTACATTCTGCACATTACAACTTGGGTTGGACTCAGTCCATATCTTATATTACATTCTGTACAATACACAGTGGGTTGGACTCAGCCCATATCTTATTTTACATTCTGTACAAGACACAGTGGGGTGGACTCAGTCCATATCTTATATTACATTCTGTACAATACACAGTGGGTTGGACTCAGCCCATATCTTATTTTACATTCTGTACAATACACAGTGGGGTGGACTCAGTACATATCTTATATCACATTCTGCACATTACAAGGTGGGTTGGACTCAGTCCACATCTTATATTGCATTCTGCACATCACACGGTTGGTTGGACTCAGTCCATATCTTACATTACATTCTGTACAATACACAGTGGGGTGGACTCAGTCCATATCTTATATTACATTCCGCACATTACGCAGTGGGTTGGACTCAGTCCATATCTTACATCACATTCTGTACAATACACAGTGGGTTGGACTCAGTCCATATCTTATATTACATTCTGTACAATACACAGTGGGTTGGACTCAGTCCATATCTTATATCACATTCTGCACATTACAAGGTGGGTTGGACTCAGTCCATATCTTGTGTTAAATTATGTACAATACACAGTGGGTTGGACTCAGACCATATCTTATATTACATTCTGCACATCACACAGTGGGGTGGACTCAGTCCATATCTTATATTACATTCTGTACATTACACAGTGGGTTGGACTCAGTACATATTTTATATTACATTCTGCACATAACACAGTGGGTTGGACTCAGTCCATATCTTATATTACATTCTGCACAATACACGGTTGTTTGGACTCAGTCCATATCTTATATTACATTCTGTATATTACAAGGTGGGTTGGACTCAGTCCATATATTATATTACATTCTGTACAATACACAGTGGGTTGGACTCACTCCATATCTTATATTACAATCTGCACATTACGCAGTGGGTTGGACTCAGTACATATCTTATTTTACATTCTGGACAATACACAGTGGGGTGGACTCAGTCCATATCTTATATTTCATTCCGCACATTACGCAGTGGGTTGGACTCAGCCCATATCTTATATTACATTCTGCACATTACAAGGTGGGTTGGACTCAGTCCATATCTGAAATTACATTCTGCACATTACAAGGTGGGTTGGACTCAGTCCATATCTTCTTTTACATTCTGTACAATACACAGTGGGTTGGACTCAGCCCAGATGTTATATTACATTCTGCACAATATACATTGGGTTGGACTCAGTCCATACCTCATATTACATTCTGTTCAATACACAGTGGGGTGGACTCAGTCCATATCTTTTGTTACATTCTGCACATGACACAGTGGGTTGGACTCAGTCCATATCTTACATTACATTCTGTACAATACACAGTGGGTTGGACTCAGCCCATATCTTATTTTACATTCTGGACAATACACAGTGGGGTGGACTCAGTACAGATCTTATATCACATTCTGCACATTACAAGGTGGGTTGGACTCAGTCCATATCTTATATTACATTCTGTACAATATAAGGTGGGTTGGACTCAGTAAATATCTTATATTGCATTCTGCACATCACACGGTTGGTTGGACTCAGTCCATATCTTATATTACATTCTGTACAATACACAGTGGGGTGGACTCAGTCCATATCTTATATTACATTCCGCACATTACGCAGTTGGTTGGACTCAGTCCATATCTTACATTACATTCTGTACAATACACAGAGGGTTGGACTCAGTCCATATCTTATATTACATTCTGTACAATACACAGTGGGTTGGACTCGGTCCATATCTTATATGACATTCCGTACAATACACAGTGGATTGAACTCAGACCATATCTTATATTACATTCTGTACAATACACAGTGGGTTGGACTCAGCCCATAACTTATATTACATTCTGTTCAATACACAGTGGGTTGGAATCAGTCCATATCTCATATCACATTCTGCACATTACAAGGTGGGTTGGACTCAGTCCATATCTTGTGTTAAATTATGTACAATACACAGTGGGTTGGACTCAGACCATATCTTTTGTTACATTCTGCACATGACACAGTGGGTTGGACTCAGTCCATATCTTACATTACATTCTGGACAATACACAGTGGGTTGGACTCAGCCCATATCTTATTTTACATTCTGGACAATACACAGTGGGGTGGACTCAGCACATATCTTATATCACATTCTGCACATTACAAGGTGGGTTGGACTCAGTCCATATCTTATATTACATTCTGTACAATACAAGGTGGGTTGGACTCATTAAATATCTTATATTGCATTCTGCACATCACAAGGTTGGTTGGACTCAGTCCATATCTTATATTACATTCTGTACAATACACAGTGGGGTGGACTCAGTCCATATCTTATATTACATTCCGCACATTACGCAGTGGGTTGGACTCAGTCCATATCTTACATTACATTCTGCACAATACACAGTGGGTTGGACTCAGTCCATATCTTATATTACATTCTGTACAATACACAGTGGGTTGGACTCAGTCCATATCTTATATTACATTCCGTACAATACACAGTGGATTGGACTCAGACCATATCTTATATGACATTCTGTACAATACACAGTGGGTTGGACTCAGCCCATAACTTATATTACATTCTGTTCAATACACAGTGGGTTGGACTCAGTCCATATCTCATATCACATTCTGCACATTACAAGGTGGGTTGGACTCAGTCCATATCTTGTGTTAAATTATGTACAATACACAGTGGGTTGGACTCAGATCATATCTTATATAACATTCTGCAAATCACACAGTGGGTTGGACTCAGTCCATATCTTATATTACATTCTGTACATTACACATTGGTTTGGACTCAGTACATATTTTATATTACATTCTGCACATTACACAGTGGGTTGGACTCAGTCCATATCTTATATTACATTCTGCACAATACACGGTTGGTTGGACTCAGTCCATATCTTATATTACATTCTGTATATTACAAGGTGGGTTGGACTCAGTCCATATATTATCTTACATTCTGTACAATACACAGTGGGTTGGACTCACTACATATCTTATATTACATTCTGCACATTACGCAGTGGGTTGGACTCAGTACATATCTTATTTTACATTCTGGACAACACACAGTGGGGTGGACTCAGCCCAGATGTTATATTACATTCTGCACAATACACATTGGGTTGGACTCAGTCCATACCTTATATTACAGTCTGTTCAATACACAGTGGGGTGGACTCAGTCCATATCTTTTATTACATTCTGCACATGACACAGTGGGTTGGACTCAGTCCATATCTTACATTACATTCTGTACAATACACAGTGGGTTGGACTCAGTCCATATCTTATATTACATTCTGTACAATACACAGTGGGTTGGACTCAGCCCAGATGTTATATTACATTCTGCACAATACACATTGGGTTGGACTCAGTCCATACCTTATATTACATTCTGCACATTGCGCAGTGGGTTGGACTCAGTACATATCTTATTTTACATTCTGCACATTACAAGGTGGGTTGGACTCAGTCCATATCTTATATTACATTCCGCACATTACGCAGTGGGTTGGACTCAGTCCATATCTGAAATTACATTCTGCACATTACAAGGTGGGTTCGACTCAGTCCATATCTTATATTACATTCTGTACAATACACAGTGGGTTGGACTCAGCCCATATCTTATTTTACATTCTGGACAATACACAGTGGGGTGGACTCAGTACATATCTTATATCACATTCTGCACATTACAAGGTGGGTTGGACTCAGTCCATATCTTATATTACATTCTGTACAATACAAGGTGGGTTGGACTCAGTAAATATCTTATATTGCATTCTGCACATCACAAGGTTGGTTGGACTCAGTCCATATCTTATATTACATTCTGTACAATACACATTGGGGTGGACTCAGTCCATATCTTATATTACATTCCGCACATTACGCAGTGGGTTGGACTCAGTCCATATCTTACATTACATTCTGTACAATACACAGTGGGTTGGACTCAGTCCATATCTTATATTACATTCCGTACAATACACAGTGGATTGGACTCAGACCATATCTTATATTACATTCTGTACAATACACAGTGGGTTGGACTCAGCCCATATCTTATATTACATTCTGTACAATACACAGTGGGTTGGACTCAGTCCATATCTGATATTACATTCTGCACATTGCAAGGTGGGTTGGACTCAGTCCATATCTTGTGTTAAATTATGTACAATACACAGTGGGTTGAACTCAGACCATATCTTATATTACATTCTGCACATCACACAGTGGGGTGGACTCAGTCCATATCTTATTTTACATTCTGTACATCACACAGAGGGTTGGACTCAGTACATATCTTATATTACATTCTGCACATTACACAGTGGGTTGGACTCAGTCCATATCTTATATTACATTCTGGACAATACACAGTGGGGTGCACTCAGTACATATCTTATATTACATTCTGTACAATACACGATGGGTTGGACTCTGTCCATATCTTATATTACATTCTGTACAATACACAGTGGGCTGGACTCAGTTCATATCTTATGTTACATTCTGTACATTACAAGGTGGGTTGGACTGAGCCAATATCTTATATTACATTCTGCACATTACAAGGTGGGTTGGACACAGTCCATATCTGATATTACATTCTGCACATTGCACAGTGGGTTGGACTCAGTCCATATCATATATTACATTCCGCACATTACACAGTGGGTTGGACTCAGTCCATATCTTACATTACATTCTGTACAATACACAGTGGGTTGGACTCAGTCCATATCTTATATTACATTCCGTACA
This sequence comes from Heptranchias perlo, assembly GCF_035084215.1. Lineage (NCBI taxonomy): Eukaryota > Metazoa > Chordata > Chondrichthyes > Hexanchiformes > Hexanchidae > Heptranchias > Heptranchias perlo. Next base: position 5,047,138 of record NW_027139612.1, on the reverse strand, counting down.
ATACACAGTGGATTGGACTCAGACCATATCTTATATTACATTCTGTACAATACACAGTGGGTTGGACTCAGCCCATATCTTATATTACATTCTGTACAATACACAGTGGGTTAGACTCAGTCCATATCTTATATTACATTCTGCACATTACAAGGTGGGTTGGACTCAGTCCATATCTTGTGTTAAATTATGTACAATACACAGTGGGGTGGACTCAGTACATATCTTATATCACATTCTGTACATTACACGGTGGAGTTGACTCAGTCCATATCTTATATTACATTCTGTACAATACACGATGGGTTGGACTCTGTCCATATCTTATATTACATTCTGTACAATACACAGTGGGCTGGACTCAGTTCATATCTTATGTTACATTCTGTACATTACAAGGTGGGTTGGACTGAGCCAATATCTTATATTACATTCTGCACATTACAAGGTGGGTTGGACACAGTCCATATCTGATATTACATTCTGCACATTGCGCAGTGGGTTGGACTCAGTCCATATCTTATATTACATTCCGCACATTACACAGTGGGTTGGACTCAGTCCATATCTTACATTACATTCTGTACAATACACAGTGGGTTGGACTCAGTCCATATCTTATATTACATTCCGTACAATACACAGTGGATTGGACTCAGACCATATCTTGTGTTAAATTATGTACAATACACAGTGGGTTGGACTCAGACCATATCTTATATCAAATTCTGCACATCACACAGTGGGGTGGACTCAGTCCATACTTATATTACATTCTGTACATTACACAGTGGGTTGGACTCAGTCCATATCTTATATTACATTCTGCACATCACACAGTGGGTTGGACTCAGTCCATATCTTATATTACATTCTGTATATTACAAGGTGGGTTGGACTCAGTCCATATATCATGTTACATTCTGTACAATACACAGTGGGTTGGACTCAGTCCATATCTTATTTTACATTCTGGACAATACACAGTGGGGTGGACTCAGTCCATATCTTATATTTCATTCCGCACATTAAGCTGTGGGTTGGACTCAGCCCATATCTTATATTACATTCTGCACATTACAAGGTGGGTTGGACTCAGTCCATATCTTATATTACATTCTGTACAATACACAGTGGGTTGGACTTAGCCCATATGTTATATTACATTCTGCACAATACACATTGGGTTGGACTCAGTCCATACCTTATATTACATTCTGTTCAATACACAGTGGGGTGGACTCAGTCCATATCTTTTATTACATTCTGCACATGACACAGTGGGGTGGACTCAGTACATATCTTACATCACATTCTGCACATTACAAGGTGGGTTGGACTCAGTCAATATCTTATATTACATTCTGTACAATACAAGTTGGGTTGGACTCAGTAAATATCTTATATTGCATTCTGCACATCACAAGGTTGGTTGGACTCAGTCCATATCTTATATTACATTCTGTACAAACAGAGTGGGGTGGACTCAGTCCATATCTTATATTACATTCCGCACATTACGCAGTGGGTTGGACTCAGTCCATATCTTATATCACATTCTGTACAATACACAGTGGGTTAGACTCAGCCCATATCTTATATTACATTCTGTACAATACACAGTGGGTTGGACTCAGCCCATATCTTATATTACATTCTGTTCAATACACAGTGGGTTGGACTCAGTCCATATCTCATATCACATTCTGCACATTACAAGGTGGGTTGGACTCAGTCCATATCTTGTGTTAAATTATGTACAATACACAGTGGGTTGGACTCAGACCATATCTTTTGTTACATTCTGCACATGACACAGTGGGTTGGACTCAGTCCATATCTTACATTACATTCTGTACAATACACAGTGGGTTGGACTCAGCCCATATCTTATTTTACATTCTGGACAATACAAAGTGGGGTGGACTCAGGACATATCTTATATCACATTCTGCACATTACAAGGTGGGTTGGACTCAGTCCATATCTTATATTACATTCTGTACAATACAAGGTGGGTTGGACTCAGTAAATATCTTATATTGCATTCTGCACATCACAAGGTTGGTTGGACTCAGTCCATATCTTATATTACATTCTGTACAATACACAGTGGGGTGGACTCAGTCCATATCTTATATTACATTCCGCACATTACGCAGTGGGTTGGACTCAGTCCATATCTTACATTACATTCTGTACAATACACAGTGGGTTGGACTCAGTCCATATCTTATATTACATTCTGTACAATACACAGTGGGTTGGACTCAGTCCATATCTTATATTACATTCCGTACAATACACAGTGGATTGGACTCAGACCATATCTTATATTACATTCTGTACAATACACAGTGGGTTGGACTCAGCCCATAACTTATATTACATTCTGTTCAATACACAGTGGGTTGGACTCAGTCCATATCTCATATCACATTCTGCACATTACAAGGTGGGTTGGACTCAGTCCATATCTTGTGTTAAATTATGTACAATACACAGTGGGTTGGACTCAGACCATATCTTATATAACATTCTGCACATCACACAGTGGGATGGACTCAGTCCATATCTTATATTACATTCTGCACATTACACAGTGGGTTGGACTCAGTACATATTTTATATTACATTCTGCACATTACACAGTGGGTTGGACTCAGTCCATATCTTATATTACATTCTGTATATTACAAGGTGGGTTGGACTCAGCCCATATCTTATATTACATTCTGCACATTACAAGGTGGGTTGGACTCAGTCCATATCTTATATTACATTCTGTACAATACACAGTGGGTTGGACTCAGCCCAGATGTTATATTACATTCTGCACATGACACAGTGGGTTGGACTCAGTCCATATCTTACATTACATTCTGTACAATACACAGTGGGTTGGACTCAGTCCATATCTTATATTACATTCTGTACAATACACAGTGGGTTGGACTCAGCCCAGATGTTATATTACATTCTGCACATGACACAGTGGGTTGGACTCAGTCCATATCTTACATTACATTCTGTACAATACACAGTGGGTTGGACTCAGCCCATATCTTATATGACATTCTGCACATTACACAGTGGGTTGGACTCAGTCCATATCTTATATTACATTCTGCACATTGCACAGTGGGTTGGACTCAGTCCATATCTTATATTACATTCTGCACATTGCACAGTGGGTTGGACTCAGTACATATCTTATATTACATTCTGCACATTACACAGTGGGTTGGACTCAGTCCATATCTTATATTACATTCTGCACATTACACGGTGGAGTGGACTCAGTCCATATCTTATATTACATTCTGTACAATACACGATGGGTTGTACTCAGTCCATATCTTATATTACATTCTGTACAATACACAGTGGGCTGGACTCAGTTCATATCTTATGTTACATTCTGTACATTACAAGGTGGGTTGGACTCAGCCCATATCTTATATTACATTCTGCACATTACAAGGTGGGTTGGACACAGTCCATATCTGATATTACATTCTGCACATTGCACAGTGGGGTGGACTCAGTCCATATCTTATATTACATTCTGTACAATACACGGTGGGTTGGACTCAGTAAATATCTTATATTACATTCTGTACAATACACAGTGGGGTGGACTCAGTCCATATCTTATTTTACATTCTGGACAATACACAGTGGGGTGGACTCAGTACATATCTTATATCACATTCTGCACATTACAAGGTGGGTTGGACTCAGTCCATATCTTATATTACATTCTGTACAATACAAGGTGGGTTGGACTCAGTAAATATCTTATATTGCATTCTGCACATCACACGGTTGGTTGGACTCAGTCCATATCTTATATTACATTCTGTACAATACACAGTGGGGTGGACTCAGTCCATATCTTATATTACATTCCGCACATTACGCAGTGGGTTGGACTCAGTCCATATCTTACATTATATTCTGTACAATACACAGTGGGTTGGACTCAGTCCATATCTTATATTACATTCTGTACAATACACAGTGGATTGGACTCAGTCCATATCTTATATTACATTCCGTACAATACACAGTGGATTGGACTCAGACCATATCTTATATTACATTCTGTACAATACACAGTGGGTTGGACTCAGCCCATATCTTATATTACATTCTGTACAATACACAGTGGGTTAGACTCAGTCCATATCTTATATTACATTCTGCACATTACAAGGTGGGTTGGACTGAGTCCATATCTTGTGTTAAATTATGTACAATACACAGTGGGTTGGACTCAGACCATATCTTATATCACATTATGCACATCACACAGTGGGGTGGACTCAGTCCATATCTTATATTACATTCTGTACATTACACAGTGGGTTGGACTCAGTACATATCTTATATTACATTCTGCACATTACACAGTGGGTTGGACTCAGTCCATATCTTATATTACATTCTGCACAATACACGGTTGGTTTGACTCAGTCCATATCTTATATTACATTCTGTATATTACAAGGTGGGTTGGACTCAGTCCATATATCATATTACATTCTGTACAATACACAGTGGGTTGGACTCACTCCATATCTTATATTACATTCTGCACATTACGCAGTGGGTTGGATTCAGCCCATATCTTATATTACATTCTGCACATTACAAGGTGGGTTGGACTCAGTCCATATCTTATATTACATTCTGTACAATACACAGTGGGTTGGACTCAGCCGATATGTTATATTACATTCTGCACAATACACATTGGGTTGGACTCAGTCCATACCTTATATTACATTCTGTTCAATACACATTGGGGTGGACTCAGTCCATATCTTTTATTACATTCTGCACATGACACAGTGGGGTGGACTCAGTACATATCTTATATCACATTCTGCACATTACAAGGTGGGTTGGACTCAGTCAATATCTTATATTACATTCTGTACAATACAAGGTGGGTTGGACTCAGTAAATATCTTATATTGCATTCTGCACATCACAAGGTTGGTTGGACTCAGTCCATATCTTATATTACATTCTGTACAATACACAGTGGGGTGGACTCAGTCCATATCTTATATTACATTCCGCACATTACGCAGTGGGTTGGACTCAGTCCATATCTTACATGACATTATGTACAATACACAGTGGGTTGGACTCAGTCCATATCTTATATTACATTCTGTACAATACACAGTGGGTTGGACTAAGTCCATATCTTATATTACATTCCGTACAATACACAGTGGATTGGACTCAGACCATATCTTATATCACATTCTGTACAATACACAGTGGGTTGGACTCAGCCCATATCTTATATTACATTCTGTACAATACACAGTGGGTTGGACTCAGTCCATATCTTATATTACATTCTGCACATTACAAGGTGGGTTGGACTCAGTCCATATCTTGTGTTAAATTATGTACAATACACAGTGGGTTGGACTCAGACCATATCTTATATTACATTCTGCACATCACACAGTGGGGTGGACTCAGTCCATATCTTATATTACATTCTGTACATTACACAGTGGGTTGGACTCAGTACATATCTTATATTACATTCTGTACATTACACGGTGGAGTGGACTCAGTCCATATCTTATATTACATTCTGTACAATACACGATGGGTTGGACTCAGTCCGTATCTTATATTACATTCTGTACAATACACAGTGTGTTGGACTCAGTCCATATCTTATATTACATTCTGCACATTGCACAGTGGGGTGGACTCAGTCCATATCTTATATCACATTCTGTACAATACACAGTGGGGTGGACTCAGTCCATATCTTATATTACATTCAGTAAATTACACAGTGGGTTGGACTCAGTCCATATCTTATATTACATTCTGCACATTGCACAGTGGGGTGGACTCAGTCCATATCTTATATTACATTCTGTACAATACACAGTGTGTTGGACTCAGCCCATATCTTATATTACATTCTGTACATTACACAGTGGGTTGGACTCAGTCCATATCTTATATTACATTCTGTACAATACACAGTGGGGTGGACTCAGTCCATATCTTATATTACAGTTGGTACAATACACAGTGGGTTGGACTCAGCCCATATCTTATATGACATTCTGCACATTGCACAGTGGGTTGGACTCAGACCATATCTTATATTACATTCAGTACATTACACAGTGGGTTGGACTCAGTCCATATCTTATATTACATTCTGTACAATACACAGTGGGTTGGACTCAGTCCATACCTTATATTACATTCAGTACATTGCACAGTGGGTTGGACTCAGTACATATCTTATATTACATTCTGTACAATACACAGTGGGTTGGACTCAGTCCATATCTTACGTTACATTATGTACAATGCACAGTGGGTTGGACTCAGCCCATATCAAAAATTACATTCTGTACAATACACAGTGGGTTCGACTCAGTCCATATCTTATATTACATTCTGCACATTACAGAGTGGGTTGGACTCAGTCCATATCTTATATTACATTCTGGACAATACACAGTGGGGTGGACTCAGTACATATCTTATATTACATTCTGCACATTACAAGGTGGGTTGGACTCAGTAAATATCTTATATTGCATTCTGCACATTACAAGGTGGGTTGGACTCAGTCCATATCTTGTGTTAAATTATGTACAATACACAGTGGGTTGGACTCAGACCATATCTTATATCACATTCTGCACATCACACAGTGGGGTGGACTCAGTCCATATCTTATATTACATTCTGTACATTACACAGTGGGTTGGACTCAGTACATATCTTATATTACATTCTGCACATTACACAGTGGGTTGGACACAGTCCATATCTTTTATTACATTCTGCACAATACACGGTTGGTTGGACTCAGTCCATATCTTATATTACATTCTGCACATTACACAGTGGGTTGGACACAGTCCATATTTTGTATTACATTCTGTACAATACACAGTGGGGTGGACTCAGTCCATATCTTATATTACATTCTGTACAATACAAGGTTGGTTGGACTCAGTCCATATCTTATATTACATTCTGTACATTTCACAGTGGGTTGGATTCAGTCCAAATCTTATATTACATTCTGCACAATACACAGAGGGTTAGACTCAGTCCATATCTTATATTACATTCTGTACAATACAAGGTTGGTTGGACTCAGTCCATATCTTATATTAAATTCTGTACATTACACAGTGGGTTGGACTCAGTCCATATAGTATATTACATTCTCTCCAATACACAGTGGGGTGGACTCAGTCCATATCTTATATTTCATTCTGTGCAATACACAGTGGGTTGGACTCAATCCATATCTTGTAATTCATTCTGCACAATAAACAGTGAGTTGGACTCAGTCCATATCTCATATTACATTCTGTACAATGCACAGTGGGTTGGACTCAGTCCATATCTTATATTACATTCTGTACATTACACAGTGGGTTGGACTCAGTCCATATCTTATATTACATTCTGTGCAATACACAGTGGGTTGGACTCAGTCCATATCTTATATTACATTCTGTGCAATACACAGTGGGTTGGACTCAGTACATATCTTCTATTGCATTCTGCACAATACAACGTCGGTTGGACTCAGTCCACATCTTATATTACAGTCTGTACAATACACAGTGGGGTGGACTCAATCCATATCTTATATTGCATTCTGCACAATGCATCGTCGGTTGGACTCAGTCCATAAAGTAAATTACATTCTGTACAATACACAGTGGGGTCGACTCAGTCCATATCTTATATTACATTCTGTACAATACACAGTGGGGTGGACTCAGTCCATATCTTATATTACATTCTGTACAATTCAAGGTTGGTTGGACTCAGTCCATATCTTATATTACATTCTGCACAATGCAACGTGGGTTGGACTCAGTTCATATCTTATATTACATTCTGTACAATACACAATGGGGTGGACTCAGTTCATATTTTATATTACATTCTGTACAATACACAGTGGGGTGTACTCAGTCCATATCTTATATTGCATTCTGTACAATACACAGTGGGTTGGACTCAGAACAGATCTTATATTACATTCTGTATAATACACAGTAGGTTGGACTCAGTCCATATCTTATATTACATTCTGTACAATACACAGTGGGTTGGACTCAGTCCATATCTTATATTACATTCTGCACAATGCAACGTGGGTTGGACTCAGTTCATATCTTATATTACATTCTGTACAATACACAATGGGGTGGACTCAGTTCATATTTTATATTACATTCTGTACAATACACAGTGGGGTGTACTCAGTCCATATCTTATATTGCATTCTGTACAATACACAGTGGGTTGGACTCAGAACAGATCTTATATTACATTCTGTATAATACACAGTAGGTTGGACTCAGTCCATATCTTATATTACATTCTGTACAATACACAGTGGGTTGGACTCAGTCCATATCTTATATTACATTCTGTGCAATGCACAGTGGGGTTGACTCAGTCCATATCTTATATTACATTCTGTACATTACTCGTTGGGGTGGACTCAGTCCATATCTTATGTTACAATCTGTACAATACACAGAGGGTTGGACTCAGTCCATATCTTATATTACATTCTGTGCAATACACAGTGGGTTGGACTCAGTCCATATCTTCTATTGCATTCTGCACAATACAACGTCGGTTGGAATCAGTCCATATCGTATATTATATTCTGTACAATACACAGTGGTTGGACTCAGTCCATATCTTTTTTACATTCTGTACAATACACAGTGGGTTGGAATCAGTCCATATCTTATATTACAGTCTGTACAATACACAGTGGGGTGGACTCAATCCATATCTTATATTGCATTCTGCACAATGCATCGTCGGTTGGACTCAGTCCATATTTTGTATTACATTCTGTACAATACACAGTGGGGTGGACTCAGTCCATATCTTATATTACATTCTGTACAATACAAGGTTGGTTGGACTCAGTCCATATCTTATATTACATTCTGTACATTTCACAGTGGGTTGGATTCAGTCCAAATCTTATATTACATTCTGCACAATACACAGAGGGTTAGACTCAGTCCATATCTTATATTACATTCTGTACAATACAAGGTTGGTTGGACTCAGTCCATATCTTATATTAAATTCTGTACATTACACAGTGGGTTGGACTCAGTCCATATAGTATATTACATTCTCTCCAATACACAGTGGGGTGGACTCAGTCCATATCTTATATTTCATTCTGTGCAATACACAGTGGGTTGGACTCAGTCCATATCTTGTAATTCATTCTGCACAATAAACAGTGAGTTGGACTCAGTCCATATCTCATATTACATTCTGTACAATGCACAGTGGGTTGGACTCAGTCCATATCTTATATTACATTCTGTACATTACACAGTGGGTTGGACTCAGTCCATATCTTATATTACATTCTGTGCAATACACAGTGGGTTGGACTCAGTCCATATCTTATATTACATTCTGTGCAATACACAGTGGGTTGGACTCAGTACATATCTTCTATTGCATTCTGCACAATACAACGTCGGTTGGACTCAGTCCATATCTTATATTACAGTCTGTACAATACACAGTGGGGTGGACTCAATCCATATCTTATATTGCATTCTGCACAATGCATCGTCGGTTGGACTCAGTCCATAAAGTAAATTACATTCTGTACAATACACAGTGGGGTCGACTCAGTCCATATCTTATATTACATTCTGTACAATACACAGTGGGGTGGACTCAGTCCATATCTTATATTACATTCTGTACAATTCAAGGTTGGTTGGACTCAGTCCATATCTTATATTACATTCTGCACATTTCACAGTGGGTTGGATTCAGTCCAAATCTTACATTACATTCTGCACAATACAAGGTGTGTTGGACTCAGTCCATATCTTATATTACATTCTGCACAATACACAGAGGCTTAGACTCAGTCCATATCTTATATTACATTCTGTACAATACAAGGTTGGTTGGACTCAGTCCATATCTTATATTACATTCTGTACATTACACAGTGGGTTGGACTCAGTCCATATAGTATATTACATTCTCTCCAATACACAGTGGGGTGGACTCAGTCCATATCTTATATTTCATTCTGTGCAATACACAGTGGGTTGGACTCAGTCCATATCTTATATTACATTCTGTACAATACACAGTGGGGTGGACTCAGTCCATATCTTATATTACATTCTGTACAATACAAGGTTGGTTGGACTCAGTCCATATCTTATATTACATTCTGTACATTTCACAGTGGGTTGAATTCAGTCCAAATCTTACATTACATTCTGCACAATACAAGGTGTGTTGGACTCAGTCCATATCTTATATTACATTCTGCACAATACACAGAGGATTAGACTCAGTCCATATCTTATATTACATTCTGTACAATACATAGGTTGGTTGGACTCAGTCCATATCTTATATTACATTCTGTACATTACACAGTGGGTTGGACTCAGTCCATATAGTATATTACATTCTCTCCAATACACAGTGGGGTGGACTCAGTCCATATCTTATATTTCATTCTGTGCAATACACAGTGGGTTGGACTCAGTCCATATCTTATAATTCATTCTGCACAATAAACAGTGAGTTGGACTCAGTCCATATCTTATATTACATTCTGTACAATGCACAGTGGGTTGGACTCAGTCCATATCTTATATTACATTCTGAACAATTCTAGGTTGGTTGGACTCAGTCCATATCTTATATTACATTCTGTACATTACACAGTGGGTTGGACTCAGTCCATATCTTATATTCATTCTGTACAATACACAGTGGGGTGGACTCAGTCCATTTCTTATATTACAGTCTGTACAATACACAGTGGGGTGGACTCAATCCATATCTTATATTACATTCTGTACAATACTCAGTGGGCTGGACTCAGTCCATATCTTATATTACATTCTGTATAATACAAGTTGAGGTGGACTCAGTCCATATATTATATTACATTCTGTACAATACACAGTGGGGTGGACTCAGTCCACATCTTATGTTACAATCTGTACAATACACAGAGGGTTGGACTCAGTCCATATCTTATATTACATTCTGTGCAATACACAGTGGGTTGGACTCAGTCCATATCTTCTATTGCATTCTGCACAATACAACGTCGGTTGGAATCAGTCCATATCATATATTATATTCTGTACAATACACAGTGGTTGGACTCAGTCCATATCTTTTTTACATTCTGTACAATACACAGTGGGTTGGAATCAGTCCATATCTTATATTACAGTCTGTACAATACACAGTGGGGTGGACTCAATCCATATCTTATATTGCATTCTGCACAATGCATCGTCGGTTGGACTCAGTCCATATTTTGTATTACATTCTGTACAATACACAGTGGGGTGGACTCAGTCCATATCTTATATTACATTCTGTACAATACAAGGTTGGTTGGACTCAGTCCATATCTTATATTACATTCTGTACATTTCACAGTGGGTTGGATTCAGTCCAAATCTTATATTACATTCTGCACAATACACAGAGGGTTAGACTCAGTCCATATCTTATATTACATTCTGTACAATACAAGGTTGGTTGGACTCAGTCCATATCTTATATTAAATTCTGTACATTACACAGTGGGTTGGACTCAGTCCATATAGTATATTACATTCTCTCCAATACACAGTGGGGTGGACTCAGTCCATATCTTATATTTCATTCTGTGCAATACACAGTGGGTTGGACTCAGTCCATAAAGTAAATTACATTCTGTACAATAAACAGTGGGGTCGACTCAGTCCATATCTTATATTACATTCTGTACAATACACAGTGGGGTGGACTCAGTCCATATCTTATATTACATTCTGTACAATTCAAGGTTGGTTGGACTCAGTCCATATCTTAAATTACATTCTGTACATTTCACAGTGGGTTGGATTCAGTCCAAATCTTACATTACATTCTGCACAATACAAGGTGTGTTGGACTCAGTCCATATCTTTTATTACATTCTGCACAATACACAGAGGGTTAGACTCAGTCCATATCTTATATTACATTCTGTACAATACAAGGTTGGTTGGACTCAGTCCATATCTTATATTACATTCTGTACATTACACAGTGGGTTGGACTCAGTCCATATAGTATATTACATTCTCTCCAATACACAGTGGGGTGGACTCAGTCCATATCTTATATTTCATTCTGTGCAATACACAGTGGGTTGGACTCAGTCCATATCTTATATTACATTCTGTACAATACACAGTGGGGTGGACTCAGTCCATATCTTATATTACATTCTGTACAATACAAGGTTGGTTGGACTCAGTCCATATCTTATATTACATTCTGTACATTTCACAGTGGGTTGGATTCAGTCCAAATCTTACATTACATTCTGCACAATACAAGGTGTGTTGGACTCAGTCCATATCTTATATTACATTCTGCACAATACACAGAGGATTAGACTCAGTCCATATCTTATATTACATTCTGTACAATACATAGGTTGGTTGGACTCAGTCCATATCTTATATTACATTCTGTACATTACACAGTGGGTTGGACTCAGTCCATATAGTATATTACATTCTCTCCAATACACAGTGGGGTGGACTCAGTCCATATCTTATATTTCATTCTGTGCAATACACAGTGGGTTGGACTCAGTCCATATCTTATATTTCATTCTGTGCAATACACAGTGGGTTGGACTCAGTCCATATCTTATAATTCATTGTGCACAATAAACAGTGAGTTGGACTCAGTCCATATCTTATATTACATTCTGTACAATGCACAGTGGGTTGGACTCAGTCCATATCTTATATTACATTCTGAACAATTCTAGGTTGGTTGGACTCAGTCCATATCTTATATTACATTCTGTACATTACACAGTGGGTTGGACTCAGTCCATATCTTATATTCATTCTGTACAATACACAGTGGGGTGGACTCAGTCCATTTCTTATATTACAGTCTGTACAATACACAGTGGGGTGGACTCAATCCATATCTTATATTACATTCTGTACAATACTCAGTGGGCTGGACTCAGTCCATATCTTATATTACATTCTGTATAATACAAGTTGAGGTGGACTCAGTCCATATATTATATTACATTCTGTACAATACACAGTGGGTTGGAATCAGTCCATATCTTATATTACATTCTGTACATTACTCAGTGGGGTGGACTCAGTCCATATCTTATATTACAATCTGTACAATACAGAGTGGGTTGGAGTCAGTCCATATCTTCGATTGCATTCTGCACAATACAACGTCGGTTGGACTCAGTCCATATCGTATATTACATTCTGTACAATACACAGTGGTTGGACTCAGTCCATAACTTTTTTTCATTCTGTACAATACACAGTGGTTTGGAATCAGTCCATAACTTATATTACAGTCTGAACAAGACACAGTGGGGTGGACTCAATCCATATCTTATATTGCATTCTGCACAATGCATCGTCGGTTGGACTCAGTCCAAATCTTATATTACATTCTGCACAATACACAGTGGGTTGGACTCAGTCCATATCTTATATTACATTCTGTACAATACACAGTGGGTTGGACTCAGTCCATATCATATATTACATTCTGTACAAAACACAGTGGGTTGGACTCAGTCCATATCTTATTTTACATTCTGTACAATACACAGTGGGTTGGACTCAGAACAGATCTTATATTACATTCTGCACAATGCAACGTGGGTTGGACTCAGTTCATATCTTATATTACATTCTGTACAATACACAATGGGGTGGACTCAGTTCATATTTTATATTACATTCTGTACAATACACAGTGGGGTGGACTCAGTCCATATCTTATATTACATTCTGTACATTACACAGTGGGTTGGACTCAGTCCATATAGTATATTACATTCTCTCCAATACACAGTGGGGTGGACTCAGTCCATATCTTATATTTCATTCTGTGCAATACACAGTGGGTTGGACTCAGTCCATATCTTATATTACATTCTGTACAATACACAGTGGGGTGGACTCAGTCCATATCTTATATTATATTCTGTACAATACAAGGTTGGTTGGACTCAGTCCATATCTTATATTACATTCTGTACATTTCACAGTGGGTTGGATTCAGTCCAAATCTGACATTACATTCTGCACAATACAAGGTGTGTTGGACTCAGTCCATATCTTATATTACATTCTGCACAATACACAGAGGATTAGACTCAGTCCATATCTTATATTACATTCTGTACAATACATAGGTTGGTTGGACTCAGTCCATATCTTATATTACATTCTGTACATTACACAGTGGGTTGGACTCAGTCCATATAGTATATTACATTCTCTCCAATACACAGTGGGGTGGACTCAGTCCATATCTTATATTTCATTCTGTGCAATACACAGTGGGTTGGACTCAGTCCATATCTTATAATTCATTCTGCACAATAAACAGTGAGTTGGACTCAGTCCATATCTTATATTACATTCTGTACAATGCACAGTGGGTTGGACTCAGTCCATATCTTATATTACATTCTGAACAATTCTAGGTTGGTTGGACTCAGTCCATATCTTATATTACATTCTGTACATTACACAGTGGGTTGGACTCAGTCCATATCTTATATTCATTCTGTACAATACACAGTGGGGTGGACTCAGTCCATTTCTTATATTACAGTCTGTACAATACACAGTGGGGTGGACTCAATCCATATCTTATATTACATTCTGTACAATACTCAGTGGGCTGGACTCAGTCCATATCTTATATTACATTCTGTATAATACAAGTTGAGGTGGACTCAGTCCATATATTATATTACATTCTGTACAATACACAGTGGGTTGGAATCAGTCCATATCTTATATTACATTCTGTACATTACTCAGTGGGGTGGACTCAGTCCATATCTTATATTACAATCTGTACAATACAGAGTGGGTTGGAGTCAGTCCATATCTTCGATTGCATTCTGCACAATACAACGTCGGTTGGACTCAGTCCATATCGTATATTACATTCTGTACAATACACAGTGGTTGGACTCAGTCCATAACTTTTTTTCATTCTGTACAATACACAGTGGTTTGGAATCAGTCCATAACTTATATTACAGTCTGAACAAGACACAGTGGGGTGGACTCAATCCATATCTTATATTGCATTCTGCACAATGCATCGTCGGTTGGACTCAGTCCAAATCTTATATTACATTCTGCACAATACACAGTGGGTTGGACTCAGTCCATATCTCATATTACATTCTGTACAATACACAGTGGGTTGGACTCAGTCCATATCATATATTACATTCTGTACAAAACACAGTGGGTTGGACTCAGTCCATATCTTATTTTACATTCTGTACAATACACAGTGGGTTGGACTCAGAACAGATCTTATATTACATTCTGCACAATGCAACGTGGGTTGGACTCAGTTCATATCTTATATTACATTCTGTACAATACACAATGGGGTGGACTCAGTTCATATTTTATATTACATTCTGTACAATACACAGTGGGGTGGACTCAGTCCATATGTTATATTGCATTCTGTACAATACACAGTGGGTTGGAATCAGAACAGATCTTATATTACATTCTGTACAATACACAGTAGGTTGGACTCAGTCCATATCTTATATTACATTCTTTTCAATACACAGTGGGGTGGACTCAGAAAAGATCTTATATTACATTCTGTGCAATGCACAGTGTGGTTGACTCAGTCCATATCTTATATTACATTCTGTACATTACTCATTGGGGTGGACTCAGTCCATATCTTATATTACAATCTGTACAATGCACAGTGGGTTGGAGTCATTCCATATCTTATATTCCATTCTGTGCAATACACAGTGGGTTGGACTCAGTCCATATCTTCTATTGCATTCTGCACAATACAACGTCGGTTGGACTCAGTCCATATCGTATATTACATTCTGTACAATAAACAGTGGTTGGACTCAGTCCATATCTTTTTTACATTCTGTACAATACACAGTGGGGTGGACTCAGTCCATATCTTATATTACATTCTGTACGTTACACAGTGGGTTGGACTCAGTCCAAATCTGATCTTGCATTCTGTACAATAAAAGGTTTGTTGGACACAGTCCATATCTTTTATTACATTCTGCACAATACACAGAGTGTTGGACTCAGTCCATATCTTATATTACATTCTGTACGTTTCACAGCGGGTTGGACTCAGTCCATATAGTATATTACATTCTGTACAATACACAGTGGGGTGGACTCAGTCCATAACTTATATTACATTCTTTGCAATACACAGTGGGTTGGACTCAGTCCGTATCTTATAATTCATTCTGCACAATAAACAGTGAGTTGGACTCAGTCCATATCTTATATTACATTCTGTACAATACACAGTGGGTTGGACTCAGTCAATATCTTATATTACATTCTGCACAATACAAAGTGGGTTGGACTCAGTCCATATCTTATATTGCATTCTGCACAATGCATCGTCGGTTGGACTCAGTCCATAAAGTATATTACATTCTGTACAATACACAGTGGGGTCGACTCAGTCCACATCTGATATTACATTCTGTACAATACACAGTGGGGTGGACTCAGTCCATATCTTATATTACATTCTGTACAATACAAGGTTGGTTGGACTCAGTCCATATCTTATATTACATTCTGTACATTTCACAGTGGGTTTGATTCAGTCCAAATCTTATATTACATTCTGCACAATACAAGGTGTGTTGGACTCAGTCCATATCTTATATTACATTATGCACAATACACAGAGGGTGAGACTCAGTCCATATCTTATATTACATTCTGTACAATACAAGGTTGGTTGGACTCAGTCCATATCTTATATTACATTCTGTACATTACACAGTGGGTTGGACTCAGTCCATATAGTATATTACATTCTCTCCAATACACAGTGGGGTGGACTCAGTCCATATCTTATATTTCATTCTGTGCAATACACAGTGGGTTGGACTCAGTCCATATCTTCTATTGCATTCTGCACAATACAACGTCGGTTGGACTCAGTCCATATCGTATATTACATTCTGTGCAATACACAGTGGGTTGGACTCAGTCCATATCTTATATTACATTCTGTACAATACACAGTGGGTTGGACTCAGTCCATATCTTATATTACATTCTGCACAACACTAGGTTGGTTGGACTCAGTCCATATCTTATATTACATTCTGTACATTACACAGTGGGTTGGACTCAGTCCAGATCTTATATTACATGCTGTATAATACAAGTTGAGGTGGACTCAGTCCATATATTATATTACATTCTGTACAATACACAGTGGGTTGGACTCAGTTCATATTTTATATTACATTCTGTACAATACACAGTGGGGTGTACTCAGTCCATATCTTATATTGCATTCTGTACAATACACAGTGGGTTGGACTCAGAACAGATCTTATATTACATTCTGTATAATACACAGTAGGTTGGACTCAGTCCATATCTTATATTACATTCTGTACAATACACAGTGGGTTGGACTCAGTCCATATCTTATGTTACAATCTGTACAATACACAGAGGGTTGGACTCAGTCCATATCTTATATTACATTCTGTGCAATACACAGTGGGTTGGACTCAGTCCATATCTTCTATTGCATTCTGCACAATACAACGTCGGTTGGAATCAGTCCATATCGTATATTATATTCTGTACAATACACAGTGGTTGGACTCAGTCCATATCTTTTTTACATTCTGTACAATACACAGTGGGTTGGACTCAGTCCATATCTTATGTTACAATCTGTACAATACACAGAGGGTTGGACTCAGTCCATATCTTATATTACATTCTGTGCAATACACAGTGGGTTGGACTCAATCCATATCTTATATTGCATTCTGCACAATGCATCGTCGGTTGGACTCAGTCCATATTTTGTATTACATTCTGTACAATACACAGTGGGGTGGACTCAGTCCATATCTTATATTACATTCTGTACAATACAAGGTTGGTTGGACTCAGTCCATATCTTATATTACATTCTGTACATTTCACAGTGGGTTGGATTCAGTCCAAATCTTATATTACATTCTGCACAATACACAGAGGGTTAGACTCAGTCCATATCTTATATTACATTCTGTACAATACAAGGTTGGTTGGACTCAGTCCATATCTTATATTAAATTCTGTACATTACACAGTGGGTTGGACTCAGTCCATATAGTATTTTCCATTCTCTCCAATACACAGTGGGGTGGACTCAGTCCATATCTTATATTTCATTCTGTGCAATACACAGTGGGTTGGACTCAGTCCATATCTTGTAATTCATTCTGCACAATAAACAGTGAGTTGGACTCAGTCCATATCTCATATTACATTCTGTACAATGCACAGTGGGTTGGACTCAGTCCATATCTTATATTACATTCTGTACATTACACAGTGGGTTGGACTCAGTCCATATCTTATATTACATTCTGTGCAATACACAATGGGTTGGACTCAGTCCATATCTTATATTACATTCTGTGCAATACACAGTGGGTTGGACTCAGTACATATCTTCTATTGCATTCTGCACAACACAACGTCGGTTGGACTCAGTCCATATCTTATATTACAGTCTGTACAATACACAGTGGGGTGGACTCAATCCATATCTTATATTGCATTCTGCACAATGCATCGTCGGTTGGACTCAGTCCATAAAGTAAATTACATTCTGTACAATACACAGTGGGGTCGACTCAGTCCATATCTTATATTACATTCTGTACAATACACAGTGGGGTGGACTCAGTCCATATCTTATATTACATTCTGTACAATACAAGGTTGGTTGGACTCAGTCCATATCTTATATTACATTCTGTACATTTCACAGTGGGTTGGATTCAGTCCAAATCTTACATTACATTCTGCACAATACAAGGTGTGTTGGACTCAGTCCATATCTTATATTACATTCTGCACAATACACAGAGGATCAGACTCAGTCCATATCTTATATTACATTCTGTACAATACAAGGTTGGTTGGACTCAGTCCATATCTTATATTACATTCTGTACATTACACAGTGGGTTGGACTCAGTCCATATAGTATATTACATTCTCTCCAATACACAGTGGGGTGGACTCAGTCCATATCTTATATTTCATTCTGTGCAATACACAGTGGGTTGGACTCAGTCCATATCTTATAATTCATTCTGCATAATAAACAGTGAGTTGGACTCAGTCCATATCTTATATTACATTCTGTACAATGCACAGTGGGTTGGACTCAGTCCATATCTTATATTACATTCTGAACAATTCTAGGTTGGTTGGACTCAGTCCATATCTTATATTACATTCTGTACATTACACAGTGGGTTGGACTCAGTCCATATCTTATATTCATTCTGTACAATACACAGTGGGGTGGACTCAGTCCATTTCTTATATTACAGTCTGCACAATACACAGTGGGGTGGACTCAATCCATATCTTATATTACATTCTGTACAATACTCAGTGGGCTGGACTCAGTCCATATCTTATATTACATTCTGTATAATACAAGTTGAGGTGGACTCAGTCCATATATTATATTACATTCTGTACAATACACAGTGGGTTGGAATCAGTCCATATCTTATATTACATTCTGTACATTACTCAGTGGGGTGGACTCAGTCCATATCTTATATTACAATCTGTACAATACAGAGTGGGTTGGACTCAGTCCATATCTTCGATTGCATTCTGCACAATACAACGTCGGTTGGACTCAGTCCATATCGTATATTACATTCTGTACAATACACAGTGGTTGGACTCAGTCCATATCTTTTTTTCATTCTGTACAATACACAGTGGGTTGGAATCAGTCCATAACTTATATTACAGTCTGAACAAGACACAGTGGGGTGGACTCAATCCATATCTTATATTGCATTCTGCACAATGCATCGTCGGTTGGACTCAGTCCAAATCTTATATTACATTCTGCACAATACACAGTGGGTTGGACTCAGTCCATATCTTATATTACATTCTGTACAATACACAGTGGGTTGGACTCAGTCCATATCTTATATTACATTCTGTACAAAACACAGTGGGTTGGACTCAGTCCATATCTTATTTTACATTCTGTACAATACACAGTGGGTTGGACTCAGAACAGATCTTATATTACATTCTGCACAATGCAACGTGGGTTGGACTCAGTTCATATCTTATATTACATTCTGTACAATACACAATGGGGTGGACTCAGTTCATATTTTATATTACATTCTGTACAATACACAGTGGGGTGGACTCAGTCCATATGTTATATTGCATTCTGTACAATACACAGTGGGTTGGAATCAGAACAGATCTTATATTACATTCTGTACAATACACAGTAGGTTGGACTCAGTCCATATCTTATATTACATTCTTTTCAATACACAGTGGGGTGGACTCAGAAAAGATCTTATATTACATTCTGTGCAATGCACAGTGTGGTTGACTCAGTCCATATCTTATATTACATTCTGTACATTACTCATTGGGGTGGACTCAGTCCATATCTTATATTACAATCTGTACAATGCACAGTGGGTTGGAGTCATTCCATATCTTATATTCCATTCTGTGCAATACACAGTGGGTTGGACTCAGTCCATATCTTCTATTGCATTCTGCACAATACAACGTCGGTTGGACTCAGTCCATATCGTATATTACATTCTGTACAATAAACAGTGGTTGGACTCAGTCCATATCTTTTTTACATTCTGTACAATACACAGTGGGGTGGACTCAGTCCATATCTTATATTACATTCTGTACGTTACACAGTGGGTTGGACTCAGTCCAAATCTGATCTTGCATTCTGTACAATACAAGGTTTGTTGGACACAGTCCATATCTTTTATTACATTCTGCACAATACACAGAGTGTTGGACTCAGTCCATATCTTATATTACATTCTGTACGTTACACAGTGGGTTGGACTCAGTCCATATAGTATATTACATTCTGTACAATACAAGGTTGGTTGGACTCAGTCCATATCTTATATTACATTCTGTACATTACACAGTGGGTTGGACTCAGTCCATATAGTATATTACATTCTCTCCAATACACAGTGGGGTGGACTCAGTCCATATCTTATGTTTCATTCTGTGCAATACACAGTGGGTTGGACTCAGTCCATATCTTCTATTGCATTCTGCACATTACAACGTCGGTTGGACTCAGTCCATATCTTATATTACATTCTGTACAATACACAGTGGGTTGGACTCAGTCCATATCTTATATTACATTCTGCACAATAAAACGTGGGTTGGACCCAGTCCATATCTTATATTACATTCTGCACAAAACACAGTGGGGTGGATTCATTCCATATCTATTATTACATTCTGTACAATATACAGTGGGTTGGACTCAGTCCATATCTTATATTACATTCTGTACATTACACAGTGCGTTGGACTCAGCCCATATCTTATATTACATTCTGTACAATACACAGTGGGTTGGACTCAGAACAGTTCTTGTATTACATTCTGTACAATGCACAGTGGGTTGGACTCAGTCCTTTTCTTATATTACATTCTGTACAATACACAGTGGGGTGTACGCAGTCCATATCTTATATTACATTCTGTACATTACACAGTGGGTTGGACTCAGTCCATATCTTATATTACATTCTGTAAATTACACAGTGGGGTGGACTCAGTCCATATCTTATATTACATTCTGTACAATACACAGTGGGGTGGACTCATTATATATCTTATATTACATTCTGTAAATTACACAGTGGGTTGGACTCAGTCCATATCTTATATTACATTCTGTAAATTACACAGTGGGGTGGACTCAGTCCATATCTTATATTACATTCTGTACAATACACAGTGGGGTGGACTCATTATATATCTTATATTACATTCTGTAAATTACACAGTGGGGTGGACTCAGTCCATATCTTGTATTACATTCTGTACATTACACAGTCGGTTGGACTCAGTCCATATCTTTTCTTGCATTCTGCACATTACGCAGT